>NC_080045.1:24514576-24558201 GCF_012489685.1 Lotus japonicus
TCTTTGAATGATAGCTATGAGCTGTCCATAACTAAGGGTGTGATATGGGATTTCTCCCCCCGGATTTTGGCTTCTAAGTTTCTCACGAACTTTGTCGCCAAAAGATTTAGGAAGACCGGCCAGGAATTTCTCTTTCCAGAAGGCTTGTTGGCTGTCTTCACGGGTGTAAACCCTGGTCAGGAAGGTATCCTTATACCATCTGAAATCACCCAAAGATTTGCACTTCAGATTGGACAAAAGATCACCAGATCTGTCCTTGATGAGGGAAGGATCTCCAACAAAATGTTGGGCTATGGTAAAGATTAAGGAGTTGACAGCATCAGAGATGAATTTGCCATCTTCCATGATAGGATTACCTTCTTCATCAGTCTTGACAGCGGTCAAGATCTGATCCTTCTCGTCTTGAGTGAGATAATTATCCCACCAACCTTTGAGCTGGCCACAGAAACCAGCAACCAAGACTTCAACGATAAGAGATTCAGGACAATTGTTGGCGGTAACATAGGCAGTGGCTACCATAGTCATATTTTGGAGGATTTTGGTGATGCCATACTCGTTTTCACCATCAATATTCCATTCATAGACATTGTTGGCACTGAAGCTTTTGAAGTTTGAAGATTCTTCTAAAAGAAGATCAGGAGCAGTAGCTCTAGGATAGTAGAGCTTGGTTTCTTTTCTCCACTGATTCTTAGAATTGTGAATGACAGTATTGACCGGAATACTCTTGATAGATTGAACGTCAGACTTCATAGATTGAATATCAGAATCAGACTCAACCTTACCATCTTCAATATTATTTAAAGAAGTAGAGGTATTACGAGTAGAAGTACGAGTTTTTGGAGGAGGAGGAGCAGTAATAGTGGGATTAGAAACTGCTTCCGGAGTAGGTTCCGGAGTCTCAGGAGGTTCCGGAGTCTCAGGAATAACTTGTTTGAGAAGCTGAAGTTGCTCAACCACCTTTTGGAGGAGCTCATTGTCAGATTCCTTTTTTGCTCGAAGAGTTTGAGCCGAGTGTCTGGAACGGCTACTGATTTGAAAAGGTTTGAAAAGAGGTTTTTCAAGTTGACATCCTTTAGGGATATCAAGATTAGAAGAGGAAGGTTCAATCTTGACCTTTTCTTTTCCTTTCCTGGAAGAGGAATCCTGCACTTGGGATTCTCCAAGAATTTGAAGATACTTATTGGTATAATTGGATTGTTCCATGAGGTCTTTGATGTCTTTACCAGTGACATCACCTTCTTCTTTCCTAGTCTTGAAGGGAGAAGCTAGGACAGGTGTAGATTGAGCTCCTTTAAGAAGGAAAGGAGTTTTAGGTGGCAGGTTAGAAAGGGTTTCTTTTCCATCCTTATGCTGCCATTTAACCATGTCAATTTGGAAGGGGTAAGATTTCCAATTCTTGTTGGCATAATCTTGAAACCATTCAAAAAAGAAGATGTTTTGCTGGGTTTTCTCAAGGAACCCATAGAATTTTTCTTGGATCTTCTTTCTCTTTTCATCCTGATACTTTGCAAAGAACCATTTTCTTTGCTGAGTCCATCGGTCAGAGTAGAAATCTGCCTTGATACTTCCTTTGTCGATGACGAATTCAGTAGTGATTGCTCCAATGAAATCAGAAGTTTCTCCAGGGGTTTCTAGAGAAGAATACGTTGGAGATAAGGTGGATTGATGATCTTCATCACCCTTGTCATAGGTAGTCTTGACAGGAGTGGTATTGACATATCCAGCTAAATGGATAGTAGATCCGTCATGAGAGAGGGAAGGTCGAGCACTAGACTCAGGCTGGTTCCTTCTAGTCATAGAAAAAAGATCTTCTAGACATGGCGGATTGGAAATCATTTGAGGACGTCCTAATAGATCTAGGGATAGAGAAGGAATTTCTCCTATCAAAGATGAGATCTACTTGGCCAGATTGGTGTTGGATGATTTCACGAAACTCAGGAGTTTCAGCAGGTTGGGCTGGAGTAGCCTTTTCCAAAGACCATTTTTCTGGAAGGGTGATATCACTCCATTGGATGGTTTTGGGCACAATAACATTGGCCTTATCATAATCTGTGAGGAAGAGGGTAGTTTCTCCAGATTTCTCACAATTGGTTCGCAAGAAATAAGATTTGATAGAGTTCATTACCTTGTATTGAACCCTGTAGATCAAAGAGATTGGAATGGAATCTTCTTTCATATCAAGGCCGTGAAGCTTGATATTTAGGAAGAGGACATCAAGGATGTTTTTATCTTCCAGACTAACAGTTAGATCTGGGAAGCAATTGAAAAAGATTGGTCCATTACTCAGGCTGGTTTCAACCGTTCCTAAGAGGGAGTCATGGAATTGATTATGTCTAACATCCTAAGACAAAGGAGTACAGCGATGTCAAGAGATTTCCTGGTTAGGGGTTTAGACCAACTTGAACACTACCTATATGAAGATAGTTGAAGTTCTTGCTGATATGTTCTTTGATGCTTTTCTCGGAAAGCAGATGGATTTCTTCATCATCAGATTCTGAGCTTGTAGGTTTGCTCAACGGTTTTGATAATGAAATCTGATCGTTTGAAAAAGGATCCGTTTGGTTTTGTAGATCTCAGCATGAGAAATTTTGGAATTTCCCAGTTGTCAAGATCTTGATTGATATCTTCAAAATGAATTTCTTCTTTGAAGACAGATTTGGATAATTGATTGGATTGATGAGGATGATCGATAGAAGAAGAAGAGGGGTTGGGAAGATTTGAAAGAAAGCTTGGAGGAAAAAGAGCGGAGCATCATAAAAGACAAATCTTCCTCACCCCGTAAGTATCATCGCCATCACCTGGTTCTATAGAAACAGATAAAATAAATTAGAAATATAGGTTAGGTTCTGTGTTGTTCTTATTAGTTGAGCAGTATAGATCTGGATTAGACTAAAGCCACCACAAAAGAAAAGCTAAACAAGGACATTAAAAATATTCTGAACTTAACATATCATATCTGTAGTATGGCCAATATAGACTTACTGCCACACAGGGACTTACTGCCTTCAACGCCTCCGCTGCAGATATGATCATAAGTCTGAATATAAATAATCCTGAGAGATCTTCAAAAAGGATTTCATTTTAGTTTAGCTGAGTTGTGTACTTATCAGTCCAGATCCGACCATAGTGCTTAATTATATAAGAACAGAACAGAGAAATAACTTATATCTAACATATTTAGCATGTTCCTACTTCCCCATCAGGCTCTGATACCAAGAGGGGGTCGGAAGCAGAAGGAGGGGGATGAGAAGAGGATTAAGAGAAGTAGGACGCCACCACGGAGGGGCTTTTTGCAGAAAATTAAATACAGGAATTAAAGCAGGAGGCTCAGCCTTCCATAAACAGAAAATAAAACTTGCAGAAATTAAAAACAGGAATTAAAACAGGAGGCTCAGCCTTCCATAAACAGGAAAATAAAACTTGAACAAGATATATATTACATAAACATAGATTACAAAACTGAAACTTAAAAACTGAAAAAACTGAAACTTAAAAACAGAAAAGATTGAAAGAAAGGAAAACTGAAGGAGAACTTACAGAAGGAATTCTCTCAGTGTTTCTCTCTCTAAACTCTCTATCTAAGCTCTATCCAAAACTCCCCTTAACAAAGGTTCAGAATGAGCCTATTTAAAGAAAAGATTGGGCACTGTTTGAATAGTTCCGGTTGAATAGTTCCGGTAGACGGTACTATTTGACTGGCACTATTTGCTACAGTAAAAAAGTCAATTTTACTATTTGCTACAGTACAAAAATTGAATTATTACAGAATAAAAAATGATTACAAGACGACAAACTTAGCAGAAGTCATCATCATCTGATTCTGTGGTTTGGACAAAATCTGACGACCCAAGAGAGGATGGCTCGGAGACTTTGTGTTGAGGGGCCTTTGAAGATGAGGCTTGCTTAATTGGTTCCTTCAATAATTGAAGAGCAGATTGAAGATTTCTTAGCAAGTCTTCTTCTGTTGAAGCTCCTGCAAGGGCCGCTGTGATGTGGGCCTTTTGATTTAGCAAGAGGCTGGTTTGCGGACTTGCAATGCTTGAGATATTTCTGGTTGTTTTTGAACCATTGAATTACTTTATCCTTGTGAGCTTTGGAAGCATCAAAAGCCTTCCACCACTTGATAAGGGCATGTTTGTTGAGAATTGGTTGGGGTTTGGCTTTAAGACCGTACCTCCAAGAGAATACCCAGAAAGGGAAAAGATTGTATAAAAGTTTAAACAATCAGGATAATTGTTAAACCTCTTTGTCCCAATGTTTCAGGAAAAGATTGTATCCCTCCAGAACTTCAGGGGGAAAGATTTCAGTAGTTGGACCAAAGAAGCTCCACCAAGAATGGAACCAAATTGGAAAGGAATATTTGTTGGTCCATTTGAAGTAAATGAGCCAAGAATGCTTGAAATTTTGGTTTTGCAGGCCAAGGATTGTAAATTCCCAAGCTTTGATGTAATCCCAATAATTAAAACCTATAGGGTCAAAATTCTGGGAAAATTTTCTGTAGGTGTTTGGATTGGGTCCAAAGTCAGTGGGACGAAGGACACGGAGAATTTGGAGTGTGGAGTGGGTAATTAGGGAGTTGTCATTTTTATCCCTAAAATGCTTAATATCCACACTGTTTGTATCAACCAAGATAAACTCATAGAATCTCTGGGTTTGTTTGGGTGGATTGGATCAAGATAACCAGGGAAAAGTTTAGTACCAATTTTTATTGGCGAGGTTCCCTCCTGAATGGTCCCACCATTCTGGTTCAATCAAGGTTTGGAATTTGGAGATAGTTTTTGGTCAAATATTCCGATTTTGGGTTAGATTGGGTAACTGGGCTAGATTGGGCAACAACAACTGGTTTCTTTCCATCATGAGTTGCTAAGCTTTTTGTTCTTTCAATAAAGATTGGGAGGGATTGGAGATCTAGGTCATCATCTTTATCAGCGATGCTGGCCCAAGATTTAATTTGGTAAATTGATGAGTCCCTGAGGAACATTATCCCAGGCCTGCTTGTTTGAAGGCAAGGAGAGTTGGAATTGATAAAGCATAATCAGCTTTGGTTTGTTTTGGGTTGTGAAGATTGGTTTTGAGCAGTGGGCTCAGATTTTTGGACAGTGGGTCCAGATTGATGGGCAGTGGGCCCAGATAAGATTAAAGAGTCAGAGATTATAATACCTTTGCTTTTTTTCTTTGTTTCTTCCTCTTCCAGGAGGGGGATGAGAAAGAGGATTAAGAGAAGTAGGACGCCACCACGGAGGGGCCTTTTTGCAGAAAATTAAATACAGGAATTAAGCAGGAGGCTCAGCCTTCCATAAACAGAAAAATAAAACTTGCAGAAATTAAAAACAGGAATTAAAACAGGAGGCTCAGCCTTCCATAAACAGGAAAATAAAACTTGAACAAGATATATATTACATAAACATAGATTACAAAACTGAAACTTAAAAACTGAAAAACTGAACTTAAAAAACAGAAAAGATTGAAAGAAAGGAAAACTGAAGGAGAACTTACAGAAGGAATTCTCTCAGTGTTTCTCTCTCTAAACTCTCTATCTAAGCTCTATCCAAAAACTCCCTCCGTGGTGGCGTCCTACTTCTCTTAATCCTCTTCTCATCCCCCTCCTTCTGGCTTCCGACCCCCTCTTGGTATCAGAGGGTTATTATATATATATATATATAATATAATGGGACATAAGGGTTGGGTGGGGTGAAGGGTCCCGAGCTCGAACCTGGAGGAGAGATTAATTTACAAACATTTCTAATAACTAACATTTGCTATAAAAAAAACATATAAATATAATTTTTTAATTTTAAAACTACTTTATCTGAATTATTTATTAGTAAGTATTATTTGATTATTAATTTTAATTTTTAATATTCGTCAAATGCAAAACTCAAGTAAATTTTAAGTTTATGAATGTTGTTATTTAATGTAAGTAGTTGAATAGTTTTGGACAATATAAATTTTTTTCAATTTTAATTTTATTATGGTTTAATATATTTATTACAAATTTTGTTTTGATTCTTTTAATACAATGCAACACTTAAGTTTTGCTTATATATTTAATACTAAAACTCAAGTGTGATTTTGATTTATAATATATATATATATATATATATATATATATATATATTATATAGGGTTAAGCATCATATTACCCTGTCTTTGTGTCGCCGTCTGAACTAGGTCCCTCGCCAGAAAATTTATTGTAAAAGATCATTGTTGGAACATGTTGCCTTGCATTTTGTCAAAACAACTGATTGTCGAAGCAGATGCCGTGGCATCTGACCTCGTGAAGCTAGGACATCAGTCCTCAGCTTGTGTTTCTGTTATGGGCCTTCTGAAGATTTGCTGAAGATATGTTTTTGAGTTACTTGAGGAGCAAGTAACTATTCCAAAAGGGTTTTAGTTGTTGGGTTGTTATTTGTTGAAACAATCTTTGTTAAAAGATTGATTTCTATCTTTACTTGTGCAATAAGAAACCGAATCTATCAAGATTGCGTTTTCAAATTGCTGTTATTGGAATCTGTTTCTTCAGCCCGTGCTAACCCTAAAGCCCATGCTACCGCTGCTGAAGTCTATAAAAGGATGAAGACCTAAAACGTGAAGATGACCGAAGCTGAAAGAGAGATTAAGGTTTTAGGATTTGTTATTGTGCTTCGTCCTGTGTTATTTGTGAATCCTCTTTGCTCACTGATTCTATAAAGCAAAGAAGGTTCTGTGTTGTTTGATTGCATTCAAACTTTACTTGTTCATTGTGTTCACCAATCACTGTGGCAGTGATTGAGAGAAAGTGAGAGGGGCTCTCATACTTAGGTTGGGATTCTAAGTAGAAATACACTGGGTAGATTAGGAAGTGAACTATGAACTGAGTCGTTCATGAGTGTCTGTAATTCCTGAATCTTGAGATAGTGGATTTCCTTTCTTTGGGTGCAAACCCTCCAGACGTAGGTGAAAGTTTTCACTGAACTGGGTGAACAACTTCTGAGTGTTATTGTTTTGTTGTTAAGTTCTGTTTTATTGTTAAGCGATTGTCGAACCTCTTGTCTTAGCATCGTGCAGGACAATCGTATCAGAGGGAACCTGAATTACAATTGGTATCAGAGCAGGCACCCTGTTCTGGTTGGGTGAGCTCCAGGGAGTTTTATTCAAGTTCTCATGGATAACAAGGAGGGAGGATCAGTCAACAGGCCACCCATTCTGGATGGTACTAACTATGACTACTGGAAGGTTCGCATGACAGCCTTTCTCAAATCGATTGACAACAAGACTTGGAAAGCTATTGTCAAGGGTTGGAAGCACCCCACTAAGGCTGAGGTTGAAGGCACCTCTACTACTGTTGTGGAAAAACCTGAAGAAGAATGGACCAGTGTTGAAGATGAAGCTGCACTTGGAAATTCAAAGGCTCTAAATGCTATTTTTAATGGAGTTGACAAGAATATGTTTAGGCTGATCAATACATGTACTGTGGCAAAGGATGCTTGGGAAATTCTGAAAACTGCACATGAAGGAACTACTCGAGTAAGGATGTCAAGACTTCAGATGCTTACTACTCAATTTGAAAATCTGATGATGACTGAAGAAGAGACTATTTCAGAATTCCACATGCGTGTCCGTGACTTGTCTAATGCTTCATTTGCTTTGGGAGAACCTATGTCAGATGAGAGCTTGTAAGGAAAATTCTGAGATCTCTTCCTCAGAAGTTTGCTATGAAAGTCACTGCAATTGAGGAGGCTCAAGACATTGAGAACATGAAGGTTGATGAACTTATTGGCTCCTTGCAGACATTTGAGTTGAAACTGAGTGGAAAATCTGAGAAGAAGAATAAGAGTATTGCTTTTGTGTCTAACACTGATGAAGGTGATGATGAAGACTGTGAGGGTGAAAATTTTTCTGAGGCTCTGGCCATGCTAGCAAAAAAATTCAACAGGGCTTTGAGGAAGATTGACAAAAGAACCAGACCTAATGCCCAGGACATGAAGTTCGATAACAAACCCAAGTTTTCAAACTCTCAGAGGAAGACCAAGGAAGAAGAAAGACCTGTTCAGAACAAGGAGTTCAATGTCATGAATGTGAAGGATATGGTACATCAGGTCTGAATGTGCCACTTATCTGAAGAAGCAAAAGAAAGGTATGATGGTAACTTGGTCAGATGAAGACACTGAAGATGAGGAGGAGATATCTGCAAACAAAGTCAATGCTTTCTCTGGAACTATCTGTGAGTCTGAGACAAGTGATGAAGACATCTCTGATGAGGAATTGGCTGAAACTTACAAGCTGCTACACAACAAGTGGGAAGAAGCATGTAAACTTGTGAGAGAAAAGCAAAGTGAGATAGAGCAACTTGTGTCTCAGAATGAAAGGTTGAAAGAGCTCAGCACAAAACTGAAGGAGGATCTGGAGGAATGGCAAAGTAAGTTTAATAATGCTGATGTTATGGAAAAAGCTAACCTAATATTGATTAATGCAGGACTTCAAGAGGAAGTAACAATTCTGACAAGAAAACTTGAAGCCACTCATAAATCTGTTAGAATGCTAAACAGTGGTTCTGACATGCTTGATGAGATTCTGAAAGAAACTAGCAAGCAAGGAGGGAGTCTGAAGGGAATTGGTTTTGACTACAGAACAACGAACAAAGAAGGTCAAAAAGGATCAAAGAAGTTTGTGTCTGCTGCAAAACAAACTGAATTCAAGAAGCCCAGAAATTATCAGTTGTCAGATCCATTGCCTCGACATGTACCTCAACATGGGAAATCCCAGCTCAAGCTTGAGAAAATTGTACTTTGGAAGTGTCACTACTGTGGTAAGAATGGTCACATAAAGCCTTACTGTTACAGGTTATATGGCTATCCTCAGATGCACGATAAAAGGCCTGTTAAGATGAAGAAGGAATGGAAGCCCAAGGGTAAAGTCAGATGTCAGGTAGCCTACACGTCCTTCAGAGCATCATCAGAAGAAGATTGGTATTTTGATAGTGGCTGCTTAAAGCACATGACAGGAAACAAGAGCTTCTTGCAAGATATCAGAAGTCACTCCACTAACTATGTTACTTTTGGAGATGGAGCTAAAGGAAAGATCAAGGGGGTAGGAAAGCTTGTTAGCACAGAATCTCCTAACTTGAACAATGTGTTGCTTGTAAATGGCTTAACTGCCAACCTAATCAGCATAAGTCAACTGTGCGATCAAGGGTATGATGTGAAGTTCAATAAGATAGAATGTGTTGTGACCACTGATGATGAAAAAGTTGTGATGAGAGGAGTCAGATCAAAAGACAACTGTTACATGTGGACATCAGAAGAAAAAGCTCATGTTTCCAGATGTATGTTAACTAAAGAAGGTGAGGTGAATGTATGGCATCAAAGACTAGGACATCTCAACTACAGGAGCATGCAAAAAGTTATAGCTGATGAAGCAATAAGGGGATTGCCCAATCTGAGCTTGGGAGAAGGGAAGCTATGTGGAGAATGTCAGATTGGTAAGCAAACCAAGGTGTCTCACAAGATGATCCAGCATCAGACCACAACGAAGGTTCTGGAATTGCTTCACATGGATCTCATGGGTCCCATGCAAGTTGAAAGCTTGGGAGGAAAGAGGTATGTGTTTGTCTGTGTGGATGACTTTTCAAGGTATACATGGATTGAATTTATGAGAGAAAAATCAGAGACTTTTGAAATATGCAAGAATTTATGTTTGAGACTTCAGAATGAGAAGGACTGTGTGATTGTAAGAATCAGAAGTGATCATGGAAGAGAGTTTGAGAATTCAAAATTCTTGGAGTTCTGTGGAACTGAAGGTATTAGCCATGAATTTTCTGCCCCCATCACTCCACAGCAGAATGGAATTGTTGAACGGAAAAATAGAACTCTCCAGGAATCAGCCAGAGTAATGTTACATGCTAAGAAGATTCCACACCAGTTCTGGGCTGAAGCTATGAGTACTGCTTGTTACATACATAATAGAGTCACCATCAGGGCAGGGACATCCTCTACACAATATGAGCTATGGAAAGGTAGAAAGCCATCTGTAAAATACTTTCACATCTTTGGAAGTAAATGTTATATTCTTGCAGATCGTGATCCTAAGAGGAAGCTTGATCCTAGAAGTGATGAAGGAATTTTCATGGGGTATTCTATGAACAGCAAAGCTTATAGAGTTTTTAACTCTCGCACAAGGACCATGATGGAATCTGTGAATGTGACTGTGGATGATGAACCAAGCAAGAAGGAAGAAGCAGTTCTGAATGAAGATGATGATGGTGCTGATGTTCCAGCTAATGCTCCAGCAACCGCCCTCGACAATGAGTCAGAAACAAGTGCTGATGAAAAGGAAGACAAAGATATCACAACAAACAAAGCTCCATCAATCAGGGTTCAGAAGAATCATCCTCAAGAAAACATTATTGGTAATCTTCAAGAAGGGGTGACTACCAGATCCAGAAGTATAATTGCTCACAGTTGTTTCATCTCTAAGATAGAACCCAAGAATGTTAATGAAGCTCTCACTGATGAATACTGGATAAATGCTATGCAAGAAGAGCTAGAGCAGTTCAGAAGAAATGAAGTGTGGGAGTTAGTGCCTAGACCTGAAGAAGTAAACATCATTGACACTAAGTGGATCTTCAAGAACAAATCAGATGAAGCTGGAACAGTCACAAGGAATAAAGCAAGGCTTGTTGCTCAAGGATATACTCAAATAGAAGGAGTTGATTTTGATGAGACCTTTGCTCCAGTAGCTAGACTGGAATCTATAAGACTCTTGTTAGGTGTTGCTTGTCTTTTGAAGTTCAGACTTTATCAGATGGATGTGAAGAGTGCTTTTCTGAATGGTTATTTGAATGAAGAAGTCTATGTTGAACAACCTAAAGGATTTACAGATCCGCATCATCCAGATCATGTGTACAAGTTGAGGAAGGCCTTGTATGGTTTGAAGCAAGCACCTAGGGCTTGGTATGAAAGGTTAACTGAATTTCTTGTAAGCAATGGGTACAGCAAGGGTGGAATTGATAAAACTCTGTTTGTGAAGAATGACAGAGGTAAGCTCATGATAGCACAGATTTATGTGGATGACATTGTCTTTGGAGGAATGTCAAACTCAATGGTGGAGCATTTCGTCCGACAAATGAAATCTGAATTAGAGATGAGCCTAGTTGGTGAATTGAACTATTTTCTAGGACTACAAGTCAAACAAATGGAGGATTCTATGTTCATATCTCAGAGTAAGTATGCTAAAGGCCTAGTCAAGAAATTTGGTCTTGAAAAGGCTGGTCACAAGAGAACTCCTGCTGCTACACACATCAAGATGTCCAAAGATGAGCAAGGAGAAGATGTTGATCAAAGTCTCTATAGAAGCATGATTGGAAGCTTGTTGTATCTCACTGCTAGCAGACCAGATATCACCTTTGCAGTTGGTGTATGTGCAAGAGTTCAAGCAGCTCCTAAGGCTAGTCATCTGCTACAAGTCAAGAGAATTATCAAGTACATCAATGGCACGAGTGACTATGGTATTCTCTATACTCATGATACAAATTCTTCGTTAGTTGGTTTCTGTGATGCCGATTGGGCAGGCAGTGCAGATGATAGAAAAAGCACATCTGGTGGATGTTTCTTCCTAGGGAATAATTTGATTTCATGGTTTAGCAAGAAGCAGAACTGTGTCTCATTGTCTACAGCTGAAGCAGAGTATATTGCAGCCGGAAGTAGTTGTACTCAACTCATGTGGATGAAGCAAATGTTGAAAGAGTATGATGTTGAGCAGGATGTCATGACATTGTACTGCGACAATCTCAGTGCAATCAATATTTCCAAGAATCCCATACAGCATAGCAGGACCAAGCATATTGACATTAGACATCATTTCATTAGAGACTTGGTGGAGGATAAAATTGTCAACTTGGAGCATGTTACAACTAACAAGCAATTGGCTGATATTTTCACAAAACCCCTTGATGCACTTACATTTGAAAAATTAAGAGGAAATCTAGGGATTTGCCTTTTTGATGCATAGCAATTAGCGTGTCCATATGTGTCAACGGCTAGTTTATTTTTGTTCATCATTAACTGCCGTTGTGACATCAGCAGAGAGAAGGTTACTTCATGGTTCGCTTATCCTGTAACTACCTTCAACGGTCAAATTGTGTTCTCTCAACCGCTTGTGCATCTATCTTTTTCAAGACTTATCATCGTTCATCTGAAAGTTGTGCTCATTGTTCTGTACTCTGTTTGTATTTACTCTCGATTCATCATGTCTCAAAGCTCAGGAAGGAAGGAATCTGTCAAGGCTAAGATTGAGAGAACTGCAAAAGGAGTCAAGTGTATGGGTTTGAAGAGTGATACTTCTCAACCATCTTCTGTGTCCAAGAAAGTCTTCAAGAAGATGCGATCAAAAAACCCAACGTGTAAGGTCTACGAATCACAGGTCAAGAACAGCAAAGCCCCAATTGTTCCTAACGAAGAGGAGATCAATGATGAAGATTCTACTGTGCCTGATGTTGTACCTAATGTTGAGACATCCAGGTCTAAGGAAAGTTCTGCTCAAGAAAATTCTGGAAAGGATTCCACTTCTCATGAAGATTCAGGCAATGCTGCCCAGCCAGACATCTCTGTGTCATCCTCTTCAAAGGATGCTGATCCAAAGAATGGTAACTCTGAGGGTACCAATTCTGAAGAGCCAAACCAGGCTCCAGCCTCTGTTCAGAACATCTCTGATGATGCTTCTGATGATGTTCCTCTGACTGAGTCCTTTGCTGATAGTGTTGCTGCGAGGATGAAGAAGAAAAGAAGGGTTTCTTCTCCTGAAGTCACTCCTACTCCATCAAAGAAATCCAAGTCTTCACCTATAACCTACAAGTCCCGACAGGCTAGTGTGAAGAGTAAGGGAAAGCAAAAGGAAGACAAGACTCCCACTGAGAAGAAGAAGAGGAAGACTCCAGTTGACGTTGAAGACTCTGAATCAGATGTTGAAGTCGGTGTTCAGAACATTCGATCTTCTGAGAAAAAGAAGTTTTCTGGTAAGCGTATTCCTCAGAATGTTCCTGCCGTTCCTATTGATAGAGTGTCTTTTCACTTAGAAGAGAATGTTCAGAAGTGGAAGTTTGTTTGCAAGAGAAGAATGGCCAAGGAAAGGGATGTTGGTTCTGATGTTCTTGAATGTAGAGATGTTATTGCACTTATTGAGAAAGCAGGTCTGATGAAGACTATTCAGAATGTTGGTAGGTGCTATGAGAGGCTTGTGAGAGAGTTCTTGGTAAATCTCTCTGTTGATGTGGGACGTCCTGATAGTGCAGAATTCAGGAAAGTCTATGTGAGAGCTGAATGTGTTGTGTTCTCACCTGCTGTGATCAATCAAGCACTTGGCAGAAGTGCTATTGCCTGTGTTGATGAAGAAGTGTCCATGGATGTTGTGGCCAAGGAACTTAGCGCTGGTTATGTGAAGAAGTGGCCTAGCAAGAAGCTGCTCTCTACTGGAAATCTGAGTGTGAAGTATGCTATTCTTAACAGGATTGGTGCTGTGAATTGGGTTCCTACTCAGCATACTTCTGGAGTTTCTGCAACGCTTGCCAAATTAATCTATCGGATAGGCAAGTCTATTGATTTTGATTTTGGAACTTTTGTGTTTGAGCAGACATTGAAGCATGCTGATACTTGTGCTGTGAAGCTGCCTGTTTCGTTTCCATCACTTCTTACTGAGATCATTCTGAAGCAACATCCTCAGATTCTCAGAGCTGATGATGTGGCTATGTCTTGTGGTGTTCCAATCACTTTGGATCAACGTTTGTTTATGGATCCACATGTTCTCGACATTGCCTTACCAACTAGCAAAACATCTGCGCCTACTGTGACTGCATCTGACACTAAGGCCATAATTGCTGAATTACTGGAAGTCTCCAAGGCTTTACAAGAAACAATCCGGGTGAGTACTGCCAGGAAGCTCAAAGTTGATGCGTTGCTACTCAAGTTACAAGAAGAAGAACGTCAAGATGTTGAACAAAGCGACGAGGAGGAAGGATCTGAAGCAAGTACAGAGAGAAGTGCCGAAGGTTCCAAGGAAAAGTCCGGTTCTGAAGCATAGTTTGCTTTGATTTTGATCTTGTCTTTTGTTTTGGATGCACCCTTTGCAAATTTGTGCTAAAAAGGGGGAGTAGTTTTAAGTAGTTTTAAGTTTCAGATCAGAAGAAATTTGTTTTTGAGCAGTTTTGTGGTTCAGAAGTTGTTTATGTTCAGAAGTTTGAGGTTCAGAAGTTGGTTCTGTTCAGATGTTTCAGTTCAGAAGATGTTTTAGTTCAGAAGATGTTTTAGATCAGAAGTTTGTTTTTGTTCAGAAGTTTGTTCTGTTCAGATGTTCGCAGATCAGAAGATGTTTTAGTTCAGAAGATGTTTTAGTTCAGAAGATGTTTTAGATCAGAAGATGTTTTAGATCAGAAGTTTGTTTTTGTTCAGAAGTTTGTTTTGTTCAGATGTTCGCAGATCAGAAGTTGTTTTTGTTCAGATGTTCGCAGATCAGAAGTTGTTTTTGTTCAGATGTTCGCAGATCAGAAGTTTGTTTTGGTTCAGATGTTCATGTTCTCAGAAGTTGTGAGAAGTTGCTTCTGTTTCTACTGTGCTATGTGTGTTCTGATAGTGTTAGCTCTGGTCTGAAGACAAGTTCAAGACGATGGCTATGTTTGTTTCTGAAATGTTGCCTCTGATGAGCAGTACTTCTGATGGTAGTATTTCTGATACGATGATGTTCAAACTGATCTATTTTGATGTTATCATGTGCTAAGGCTGATTGTACCTCTGGTTGTGTGTTTGTGCTGCTAAAGTGTTTTGTTCCGACTATGCCTTCTGAAGTATGATAGTGGGTTGTGTAGATGCGTTTGTTTGAGGGGGAGTTCTGACTAAGGGGGAGAGTTTTTTCTCTAGTTTTTATCCTCTCTGATTGTGAGTTGTTTTAGACAAAATTTGACAAAGGGGGAGATTGTTGGAACATGTTGCCTTGCATTTTGTCAAAACAACTGATTGTCGAAGCAGATGCCGTGGCATCTGACCTCGTGAAGCTAGGACATCAGTCCTCAGCTTGTGTTTATGTTATGGGCCTTCTGAAGATTTGCTGAAGATATGTTTTTGAGTTACTTGAGGAGCAAGTAACTATTCCAAAAGGGTTTTAGTTGTTGGGTTGTTATTTGTTGAAACAATCTTTGTTAAAAGATTGATTTCTATCTTTACTTGTGCAATAAGAAACCGAATCTATCAAGATTGCGTTTTCAAATTGCTGTTATTGGAATCTGTTTCTTCAGCCCGTGCTAACCCTAAAGCCCATGCTACCGCTGCTGAAGTCTATAAAAGGATGAAGACCTAAAACGTGAAGATGACCGAAGCTGAAAGAGAGATTAAGAGTTTTAGGATTTGTTATTGTGCTTCGTCCTGTGTTAGTTGTGAATCTGTCTTTGCTCACTGATTCTATAAAGCAAAGAGAGGTTCTGTGTTGTTTGATTGCGTTCAAACTTTACTTGTTCATTGTGTTCACCAATCACTGTGGCAGTGATTGAGAGAAAGTGAGAGGGGCTCTCATACTTAGGTTGGGATTCTAAGTAGAAATACACTGGGTAGATTAGGAAGTGAACTATGAACTGAGTCGTTCATGAGTGTCTGTAATTCCTGAATCTTGAGATAGTGGATTTCCTTTCTTTGGGTGCAAACCCTCCAGACGTAGGTGAAAGTTTTCACTGAACTGGGTGAACAACTTCTGAGTGTTATTGTTTTGTTGTTAAGTTCTGTTTTATTGTTAAGCGATTGTCGAACCTCTTGTCTTAGCATCGTGCAGGACAATCGTATCAGAGGGAACCTGAATTACACATCTGCTTTCCGAGAAAAGCATCAAAGAACATATCAGCAAGAACTTCAACTATCTTCATATAGGTAGTGTTCAAGTTGGTCTTAAACCCCTAACCAGGAAATCTCTTGACATCGCTGTACTCCTTTGTCTTAGGGATGTTAGACATAATCAATTCCATGACTCCCTCTTAGGAACGGTTGAAACCAGCCTGAGTAATGGACCAATCTTTTTCAATTGCTTCCCAGATCTAACTGTTAGTCTGGAAGATAAAAACATCCTTGATGTCCTCTTCCTAAATATCAAGCTTCACGGCCTTGATATGAAGGAGGATTCCATTCCCATCTCCTTAATCTACAGGGTTCAATACAAGGTAATGAACTCCATCAAATCTTATTTCTTGCGAACCAATTGTGAGAAATCCGGGGAAACAACTCTTTTCCTTACAGATTATGATAAGGCAAACGTTATTGTTCCCAAAACCATCCAATGGAGTGATATCACCCTTCCAGAAAAATGGTCTTTAGAAAAGGCTACTCCAGCCCAACCTGTTGAAACTCCTGAGTTTCGTGAAATCATCCAACACCAATCCGGCCAAGTAGATCTCATCTTTGATAGGAGAAATTCCTTCTCTATCCCTAGATCTATTAGGACATCCTCAAATGATTTCCAATCCGCCATGTCTAGAAGATCTTTTTCTATGACTAGAAGGAACCAGCCTGAGTCTAGTGCTCGACCTTCCCTCTCTCATGACGGATCTACTATCCATTTGGCTGGATATGTCAATACCACTCCTGTCAAGACTACCTATGACAAGGGTGATGAAGAACATCAATCCACCTTATCTCCAACGTATTCTTCTCTAGAAACCCCTGGAGAAACTTCTGATTTCATTGGAGCAATCACTACTGAATCCGTCATCGACAAAGAAAGTATCAAGGCAGATTTCTACTCTGACCGATGGACTCAGCAAAGAAAATGGTTCTTTGCAAAGTATCAGGGTGAAAAGAGAAAGAAGATCCAAGAAAAATTCTATGGGTTCCTTGAGAAAACCCAGCAAAACATCTTCTTTTTTGAATGGTTTCAAGATTATGCCAACAAGAATTGGAAATCTTACCCCTTCCAAATTGACATGGTTAAATGGCAGCATAAGGATGGAATAGAAACCCTTTCTAACCTGCCGCCTAAAACTCCTTTCCTTCTTAAAGGAGCTCAATC
This sequence comes from Lotus japonicus, assembly GCF_012489685.1. Classification (NCBI taxonomy): domain Eukaryota; kingdom Viridiplantae; phylum Streptophyta; class Magnoliopsida; order Fabales; family Fabaceae; genus Lotus; species Lotus japonicus. The sequence continues at coordinate 24,531,590 of NC_080045.1, forward strand.
TACACCTGTCCTAGCTTCTCCCTTCAAGACTAGGAAAGAAGAAGGTGATGTCACTGGTAAAGACATCAAAGACCTCATGGAACAATCCAATTATACCAATAAGTATCTTCAAATTCTTGGAGAATCCCAAGTGCAGGATTCCTCTTCCAGGAAAGGAAAAGAAAAGGTCAAGATTGAACCTTCATCTTCTAATCTTGATATCCCTAAAGGATGTCAACTTGAAAAACCTCTTTTCAAACCTTTTCAAATCAGTAGCCGTTCCAGACACTCGGCTCAAACTCTTCGAGCAAAAAAGGAATCTGACAATGAGCTCCTCCAAAAGGTGGTAGAGCAACTTCAGCTTCTCAAACAAGTTATTCCTGAGACACCGGAACCTCCTGAGACTCCGGAACCTACTCCGGAAGCAGTTTCTAATCCCACTATTACTGCTCCTCCTCCTCCAAAGACTCGTACTTCTACTCGTAATACCTCTACTTCTTTAAATAATATTGAAGATGGTAAGGTTGAGTCTGATTCTGATATTCAATATATGAAGTCTGACGTTCAATCTATCAAAAGTATTCCGGTCAATACTGTCATTCACAATTCTAAGAATCAGTGGAGAAAAGAAACCAAGCTCTACTATCCTAGAGCTACTGCTCCTGATCTTCTTTTAGAAAAATCTTCAAACTTCAAAAGCTTCAGTGCCAACAATGTCTATGAATGGAATATTGATGGTGAAAACGAGTATGGCATCACCAAAATCCTCCAAAATATGACTATGGTAGCCACTGCCTATGTTACCGCCAACAATTGTCCTGAATCTCTTATCGTTGAAGTCTTGGTTGCTGGTTTCTGTGGCCAGCTCAAAGGTTGGTGGGATAATTATCTCACTCAAGACGAGAAGGATCAGATCTTGACCGCTGTCAAGACTGATGAAGAAGGTAATCCTATCATGGAAGATGGCAAATTCATCTCTGATGCTGTCAACTCCTTAATCTTTACCATAGCCCAACATTTTGTTGGAGATCCTTCCCTCATCAAGGACAGATCTGGTGATCTTTTGTCCAATCTTAAGTGTAAATCTTTGGGTGATTTCAGATGGTATAAGGATACCTTCCTGACCAGGGTTTACACCCGTGAAGACAGCCAACAAGCCTTCTGGAAAGAGAAATTCCTGGCCGGTCTTCCTAAATCTTTTGGCGACAAAGTTCGTGAGAAACTTAGAAGCCAAAATCCGGGGGGAGAAATCCCATATCACACCCTTAGTTATGGACAGCTCATAGCTATCATTCAAAGAGTTGCTCTCAAAATCTGTCAGGATGACAAAATCCAACAGCAACTCACTAAGGAGAAGTCTCAGAATCGCAGGGATTTGGGTACTTTCTGCGAACAATTCGGAATTCAAGGTTGTCCCAAGAAACCTAAACCCAGAAAGCATGATCCTCCTCCCAAACAACAATGGAGAAAGAGATCTAGCAGGAATGATCATAGGAAACCCAAGCCTAGATCAAAACCCCAATCTTCGCAAATTCCAAAGAACCCTCCTGAGACTAGACCCTCTCAAGGAAAAGATGTTACCTGCTACAACTGCGGCAAGCCGGGCCATATTAGCAGGTATTGCAGACTCAAAAGGAGAATCTCTGAGCTTCATCTTGAACCTGAGATCGAGGACAAGATCAACAATCTCCTCATTCAAACTTCTGATGAAGAAGAATCTAATCCTTCGGATTCTGAGGTCTCTGAAGACCTAAATCAAATTCAGAATAATGATTCTCAATCATCATCCTCCGTCAATACCTTGTCCATCAACACTTTGACCAATGAACAAGATCTTCTCTTCAGGGCCATTAATTCTATCCCTGATCCTGAGGAAAAGAAAATCTATTTGGAACGCCTCAGATCTACTCTTGAAGATAGGCCTCCCAAAAGTCCTATAACCACCAATAAATTCAATCTTAGAGATACTTTCAAACGTCTTGAGAAATCTTCGGTCAAACCCGTCACTATCCAAGACCTTCAATCTGCAGTCAATTCCCTCAAGACTGAGGTTAAAAGTCTCAAACAAATCCAAAATAGTCAGCAACTTATCTTGGAAAAACTGACTAGAAATTATGAGGAAGATGATTCTTCTATACCTGATTCCAATCCTGCTCCTAACAACAATTGCGAAGACTTTCTGGAAAATATTAACCAGGTCACCATTCAGAAATTCTTCATCCATGTCAAAATCCTCATAGGAGATTTTATTCTCGAAATCCCTGCCCTCTTTGACACAGGGGCAGATTCCAGTTGTATCTCGGAGGGACTCATTCCCACCAGGTATTTTGAGAAAACTACTGAGAAGCTCAGCGCTGCTGAAGGATCTAGACTAAAGATCAAGTATAAAATCCCCTCAGCTATCATCAAAAATGGTAGTCTTGAAATCGAAACTCCATTTCTGTTAGTCAGAAATTTGAGTCAAAAAATCATTATAGGGACCCCTTTCATTAAGAAGCTCTTCCCCTATAATACTGACGAAAACGGCATCACTGTTCAGCATCTTGGACAGCCTATCTTGTTCAAATTCTCTGAACCTCCCATAGATAAGACTTTGAACGTCATATCCTACAAGGAGAAGCAGATCAACTTCCTCAAGGAAGAAATCTCTTACAGAACCATTGAGGATCAATTGCAACAACCTTCTGTTAAATCAAGGATTGAGAATATTTTGGAAAATATTCAATCCAGCATCTGTTCTGATCTACCCAACGCTTTTTGGGAAAGGAGGAGCCATATGGTGGAACTTCCTTATGAAAAAGATTTTTCAGACAAACAGATTCCATCCAAGGCTAGGCCTATTCAAATGAATGAAGAACTTCTTCATTTCTGCCAAAAGGAAATCAATGATCTCCTTGAAAAGAAACTTATTCGCAGGAGTCAGAGCCCTTGGTCCTGTGCAGCCTTCTATGTCAACAAACAAGCTGAGATAGAACGGGGAACCCCTAGGATGGTTATTAACTACAAACCTCTCAATCAAGCCCTTTGTTGGATTAGATATCCTATCCCCAACAAGAAAGATCTCTTAGCCAGACTGCATGATGCTAAGGTCTTTTCAAAATTCGACATGAAATCTGGATTCTGGCAAATCCAATTGCAAGAGAAGGATAGGTATAAAACTGCTTTTACTGTTCCTTTTGGGCAGTATGAGTGGAACGTTATGCCTTTTGGGCTAAAGAACGCCCCATCTGAATTCCAAAGGATTATGAACGAAATCTTCAATCCTTATTCCAAATTCACTATTGTCTACATTGACGATGTTCTAATCTTTTCCCAAACTTTAGATCAACATTTCAAACATCTCAATACGTTCATCTCTGTAATCAAAAGGAATGGCTTGGCTGTATCCAAGACAAAGGTCAGTTTGTTCCAAACCAAAATCAGATTCCTTGGTCACAACATCCACCAAGGAACCATCATTCCTATCAATAGAGCCATCGAGTTCACGGATAAATTCCCTGATCAAATCATTGACAAAACCCAACTACAAAGATTCCTGGGTTGTCTCAATTATGTTGCGGACTTCTGTCCTCAACTCAGTACCATAATCAAACCTCTTCATGATAGACTCAAGAAGGATCCTCCACCTTGGTCCGATATTCATACCAATGTGGTCAAACAAATCAAACTTCGTGTCAAGAATCTCCCTTGTCTTTATCTCCCTAATCCTCAAGCTTTCAAAATTATTGAAACTGATGCCTCTGATATTGGCTTTGGTGGTATTTTGAAACAAAAGGTTTTTGACAAGGAACAAATTATTGCTTTTACTTCAAAACATTGGAATCCTGCTCAGCAGAATTATTCTACTGTCAAAAAAGAAGTTTTAGCAATCGTTTTATCAATTTCAAAATTTCAATCTGATTTGATTAATCAAAAATTCTTAGTCCGTGTGGACTGCAATTCTGCGAAAGAAATCTTACAAAAAGATGTCAAAAACTTAGCTTCAAAACATATCTTTGCCAGATGGCAAGCTATTTTAAGCGTTTTTGACTTCGATATTGAATATATAAAAGGATCTAACAATTCTCTCCCTGATTTTCTTACTCGTGAATATTTGCAGGGAAGAACCTAACATGGCCTCCAGAGGCCCCTCCTCCTCCTCCTCACGAGGAAGAGGCAAAAGCAGAGAAAGGAATAAAGGTATTGTAATCTCTGATCCTTTAATCTTATCTGAGCCCACTGCTCACCAAACTGGACCCACTGTCCAAAAAATTGAGCCCACTGCTCAGACCCAATCTTCCCAACCAAAACAAACTAAAGCAGATTATGCTTTATCCATCCCAACACTCCTTGCCTTCAAACAAGCAGGCTTAGATGAAATACCTCAAGGCCTCACCAAACTTCCAAATAAATCTTGGGCCAGCATCGCCGACAAAGATGATGACCAAGAAATTCAATCCCTCCAAGCTTTTATTGATAGAACAACTTATGATGGGAAAAAACCTGTTGTTGTTGCCCAACCTAGCCCAGTTGCCCGACCTAGCCCAAATTCAGGTTACTTGGCTAAAGCAGATATGAAATTCCAAACCTTCATCGAACCAGAATGGTGGGACAATTCTGGAGGAGTTAACCTGGCCAATAAAATTGGTACCAAGCTCTTCCCAAGTCATCTTGATCCCACTCACCCAATCAAAAACCAAAGATTCTATGAGTTTATTTTGGTTGACACAAACAGTGTGGAAATCAAACATTTTAGGGATAAAAATGATAATTCCCTAATTACCCATTCTACACTACAAATCCTCCGTGTCCTTCGTCCCAAGGACTTTGGACCAAATCCACACAGTTACAAAAAGTTCTCCCAGAATTTCGACCCAGTTGGTTTTAATTATTGGGACTATATCAGGGCTTGGGATAATATAATCCTTGGTCTGCAAAACAAAAGTTTCAAACATTCTTGGCTCATTTATTTTAAATGGACCAACAAATATTCTTTTCCAAATTGGTTTCATTCATGGTGGAGCTTCTTTGGACCTACAGCTGAAATTTTCCCCTCTGATGTTCTTGAGGGATACAATCACTTCATTAAACACTGGAACAAAGAGTTGAACAATTATCCAGATTGTTTAAACTTTTTTACAATCTTTTCCCTCTCTTGGGTGTTCTCTTGGCGTTATGGTCTTAAGACCAAAACCCAACCAATCCTTTACAAACAGGCTCTCATCAAATGGTGGAAAATCTTTGATGCGACAAAAGCCCACAAAGAAAATGTGAGCCAATGGTTCAAAACCAATCAGAAATATCTCAAGCATGCAAGTCCGCAAACCAGCCTCTTGCTAAATCAAAAGGCCCACATCACAGCGGCCCTTGCAGGAGCTTCAACAGAAGAAGACTTGCTAAGAAATCTTCAATCTGCTCTTCAATTATTGAAGGAGCCAATTGAGCAGGCCTCATCTTCAAAGGCCCCTCAACACAAAGTCTCCGAGCCATCCTCTCTTGGGTCGTCAGATTTTGTCCAAACCACAGAATCAGATGATGATGACTTCTGCTAAGTTTGTCGTCTTGTAATCATTTTGTTCTGTAATAATTCAATTTTTGTACTGTAGCAACAGTAAAATTGACTTTTTACTGTAGCAAATAGTGCCAGTCAAATAGTACCGTCTACCGGAACTATTCAACCGGAACTATTCAAACAGTGTCCAATCTTTTCTTTAAATAGGCTCATTCTGAACCTTGTTAATCAGAGTTTTGGATAGAGCTTAGATAGAGAATTTAGAGAGAGAAACACTGAGAGAATTCCTTCTGTAAGTTCTCCTTCGGTTTTCCTTTCTTTCAATCTTTTCTGTTTTTAAGTTTCAGTTTTTCAGTTTTTAAGTTTCAGTTTTGTAATCTATGTTTATGTAATATATATCTTGTTCAAGTTTTATTTTTCTGTTTATGGAAGGCTGAGCCTCCTGTTTTAATTCCTGTTTTTAATTTCTGCAAGTTTTATTTTTCTGTTTATGGAAGGCTGAGCCTCCTGCTTTAATTCCTGTATTTGATTTTCTGCAAAAAGCCCCTCCGTGGTGGCGTCCTACTTCTCTTAATCCTCTTCATCCCCCTCCTTCTGCTTCCGACCCCCTCTTGGTATCAGAGCCTGATGGGGAAGTAGGAACATGCTAAATATGTTAGATATAAGTTATTTCTCTGTTCTGTTCTTATATAATTAAGCACTATGGTCGGGATCTGGACTGGTACTACACTTTGAACTAAACTAAAATGAAAGCTCTTTTGAAAACCTTCTAGGATTATTACTATTCAGACTTATGATCATCTCTGCAGCGGAGGCGTTGAAGGCAGTAAGTCCCTGTGTGGCAGTAAGTCTATATTGGCCATACTACAGACATGTTACTAAGTTCTGAATATTTTTAATGTCCTTGTTTAGTTTCTTTTGTGGTGGCTTAAGTCTGATCCAGATCTATACTGCTCAACTATTAAGAACAACGCAGAACCTAACTTATATTTCTAATTTATTTATCTGTTTCTATAGAACCAGGTGATGGCGATGATACTTACGGGTGAGGAAGATCTATCTTTCTTAATGCTTCGCTCTTTCTCTTCTAAGCTTTCTTTCAGATCTTCCCAACCCTCTTCTTCTTCTATCGATCATCCTCATCAATCCAATCAATTATCCAAATCTGTCTTCAAAGAAGAAATTCATTTTGAAGATATCAATCAAGATCTTGACAACTGGGAAATTCCAAAAATTTCTCATGCTGAGATCTACAAACCAAACGGATCCTTTTTCAAACGATCAGATTTCATTATCAAAACCGTTGAGCAAACCTACAAGCTCAGATCTGATGATGAAGAAATCCATCTGCTTTCCGAGAAAAGCATCAAAGAACATATCAGCAAGAACTTCAACTATCTTCATATCGGTAGTGTTCAAGTTGGTCTTAAACCCCTAACTAGGAAATCTCTTGACATCGCTGTACTCCTTTGTCTTAGGGATGTTAGGCATAATCAATTCCATGACTCCCTCTTAGGAACAGTTGAAACCAGCCTGAGTAATGGACCAATCTTTTTCAATTGCTTCCCAGATCTAACTGTTAGTCTGGAAGATAAAAACATCCTTGATGTCCTCTTCCTAAATATCAAGCTTCACGGCCTTGATATGAAAGAAGATTCCATTCCAATCTCTTTAATCTACAGGGTTCAATACAAGGTAATGAACTCCATCAAATCTTATTTCTTGCGAACCAATTGTGAGAAATCCGGGGAAAGAACTCTTTTCCTTACAGATTATGATAAGGCAAACGTTATTGTTCCCAAAACCATCCAATGGAGTGATATCACCCTTCCAGAAAAATGGTCTTTAGAAAAGGCTACTCCAGCCCAACCTGTTGAAACTCCTGAGTTTCGTGAAATCATCCAACACCAATCCGGCCAAGTAGATCTCATCTTTGATAGGAGAAATTCCTTCTCTATCCCTAGATCTATTAGGACATCCTCAAATGATTTCCAATCCGCCATGTCTAGAAGATCTTTTTCTATGACTAGAAGGAACCAGCCTGAGTCTAGTGCTCGACCTTCCCTCTCTCATGACGGATCTACTATCCATTTGGCTGGATATGTCAATACCACTCCTGTCAAGACTACCTATGACAAGGGTGATGAAGAACATCAATCCAACTTATCTCCAACGTATTCTTCTCTAGAAACCCCTGGAGAAACTTCTGATTTCATTGGAGCAATCACTACTGAATTCGTCATCGACAAAGAAAGTATCAAGGCAGATTTCTACTCTAACCGATGGACTCAGCAAAGAAAATGGTTCTTTGCAAAGTATCAGGGTGAAAAGAGAAAGAAGATCCAAGAAAAATTCTATGGGTTCCTTGAGAAAACCCAGCAAAACATCTTCTTTTTTGAATGGTTTCAAGATTATGCCAACAAGAATTGGAAATCTTACCCCTTCCAAATTGACATGGTTAAATGGCAGCATAAGGATGGAAAAGAAACCCTTTCTAACCTGCCGCCTAAAACTCCTTTCCTTCTTAAAGGAGCTCAATCTACACCTGTCCTAGCTTCTCCCTTCAAGACTAGGAAAGAAGAAGGTGATGTCACTGGTAAAGACATCAAAGACCTCATGGAACAATCCAATTATACCAATAAGTATCTTCAAATTCTTGGAGAATCCCAAGTGCAGGATTCCTCTTCCAGGAAAGGAAAAGAAAAGGTCAAGATTGAACCTTCCTCTTCTAATCTTGATATCCCTAAAGGATGTCAACTTGAAAAACCTCTTTTCAAACCTTTTCAAATCAGTAGCCGTTCCAGACACTCGGCTCAAACTCTTCGAGCAAAAAAGGAATCTGACAATGAGCTCCTCCAAAAGGTGGTAGAGCAACTTCAGCTTCTCAAACAAGTTATTCCTGAGACACCGGAACCTCCTGAGACTCCGGAACCTACTCCGGAAGCAGTTTCTAATCCCACTATTACTGCTCCTCCTCCTCCAAAGACTCGTACTTCTACTCGTAATACCTCTACTTCTTTAAATAATATTGAAGATGGTAAGGTTGAGTCTGATTCTGATATTCAATCTATGAAGTCTGACGTTCAATCTATCAAAAGTATTCCGGTCAATACTGTCATTCACAATTCTAAGAATCAGTGGAGAAAAGAAACCAAGCTCTACTATCCTAGAGCTACTGCTCCTGATCTTCTTTTAGAAGAATCTTCAAACTTCAAAAGCTTCAGTGCCAACAATGTCTATGAATGGAATATTGATGGTGAAAACGAGTATGGCATCACCAAAATCCTCCAAAATATGACTATGGTAGCCACTGCCTATGTTACCGCCAACAATTGTCCTGAATCTCTTATCGTTGAAGTCTTGGTTGCTGGTTTCTGTGGCCAGCTCAAAGGTTGGTGGGATAATTATCTCACTCAAGACGAGAAGGATCAGATCTTGACCGCTGTCAAGACTGATGAAGAAGGTAATACTATCATGGAAGATGGCAAATTCTTCTCTGATGCTGTCAACTCCTTAATCTTTACCATAGCCCAACATTTTGTTGGAGATCCTTCCCTCATCAAGGACTGATCTAGTGATCTTTTGTCCAATCTTAAGTGTAAATCTTTGGGTGATTTCAGATGGTATAAGGATACCTTCCTGACCAGGGTTTACACCCGTGAAGACAGCCAACAAGCCTTCTGGAAAGAGAAATTCCTGGCCGGTCTTCCTAAATCTTTTGGCGACAAAGTTCGTGAGAAACTTAGAAGCCAAAATCCGGGGGGAGAAATCCCATATCACACCCTTAGTTATGGACAGCTCATAGCTATCATTCAAAGAGTAGAACAATTATCCAGATTGTTTAAACTTTTTTACAATCTTTTCCCTCCTTTACAAAAAGGCTCTCATCAAATGGTGGAAAATCTTTGATGCGATAAAAGCCCACAAAGAAAATGTGAGCCAATGGTTCAAAACCAATCAGAAATATCTCAAGCATGCAAGTCCGCAAACCAGCCTCTTGCTAAATCAAAAGGCCCACATCACAGCGGCCCTTGCAGGAGCTTCAACAGAAGAAGACTTGCTAAGAAATCTTCAATCTGCTCTTCAATTATTGAAGGAGCCAATTGAGCAGGCCTCATCTTCAAAGGCCCCTCCACACAAAGTCTCCGAGCCATCCTCTCTTGGGTCGTCAGATTTTGTCCAAACCACAGAATCAGATGATGATGACTTCTGCTAAGTTTGTCGTCTTGTAATCATTTTGTTCTGTAATAATTCAATTTTTGTACTGTAGCAACAGTAAAATTGACTTTTTACTGTAGCAAATAGTGCCAGTCAAATAGTACCGTCTACCGGAACTATTCAACCGGAACTATTCAAACAGTGTCCAATCTTTTCTTTAAATAGGTTCATTCTGAACCTTGTTAATCAGAGTTTTGGATAGAGCTTAGATAGAGAGTTTAGAGAGAGAAACACTGAGAGAATTCCTTCTGTAAGTTCTCCTTCAGTTTTCCTTTCTTTCAATCTTTTCTGTTTTTAAGTTTCAGTTTTTCAGTTTTTAAGTTTCAGTTTTGTAATCTATGTTTATGTAATATATATCTTGTTCAAGTTTTATTTTTCTGTTTATGGAAGGCTGAGCCTCCTGTTTTAATTCCTGTATTTAATTTTCTGCAAAAAGCCCCTCCGTGGTGGCGTCCTACTTCTCTTAATCCTCTTCTCATCCCCCTCCTTCTGCTTCCGACCCCTTCTTGGTATCAGAGCCTGATGGGGAAGTAGGAACATGCTAAATATGTTAGATATAAGTTATTTCTCTGTTCTGTTCTTATATAATTATGCACTATGGTCGGGATCTGGACTGGTAGTACACTTTGAACTAAACTAAAATGAAAGCTCTTTTGAAAACCTTCTAGGATTATTACTATTCAGACTTATGATCATCTCTGCAGCGGAGGCGTTGAAGGCAGTAAGTCCCTGTGTGGCAGTAAGTCTATATTGAAGGTATGAAAAACGGTAGAAAGGGGGGGTTTGAATAACGTTTTCAGTATAAAACTTCCACCTTAAAGATTTTGACAAATCTTTTAAGAACTTAAGTGCTAAAGATAAGAGATAGAAAAGCACACAAGGATTTTATCCTGGTTCACTTGATAAATCACTCAAGCTACTCCAGTCCACCCGTTAAGGTGATTTCTTCCTTCTTAGAATGAAGGCAATCCACTAATCAGGTAAGAGTTACAACTGCACTTGAAACCTACAAGTGACTAACAATTACACTGACTTAGCTCACACTAAGATTCACTCTCTTAGTCTTCTCTAGGATCCGATCAACCTTGATCTCCTAAAGGAACTAAACAAACTGTTTATCAAAGAATTGTTTACAAGAGATTTGCTTCTAAAAAGCTAATAGTAAACTCAATGAATTTCAGATGAAAGAAAACTTAGAAGATTTTGAATATGTCTTGCGTATGTGAATGCTTCTAACCATTTCTTTCAGTCTTCAGCCTCTTTATATACTCCAAGGATTAGGGTTTGAACGCTGCATGGAAATGCTACCGTTGGAGGGCAGTTCTGGAAATTCCAGCTTCTGCTGTGTCTGAGACTGTTAGGTAGGTCGTCAGGATAGTACTGTTGCTTTTGTACTTTGAAAGTGACTTGACCTTTAGACCTAGGAGACTTCTGATCAGGGGAATGCTTCATATTGGAACTTGTGAAGCCGGTTGATCAGAGTCAGAGGGAAAGCACAGATCCTCTGACCGTTGTATCTTCTGATTCTGAACTCAGAGGGAAGTACATGGTCTTCAGAGTTTCTTGCTTCTGGACTTCAGAGTTTCCACTATTCAGCTTCTGTATCTTCAGAGTCTTCTACACCATCAGAACATCTGAGCCTTCAGTGTTTCTTGGTTATCAGAACTTCTGGATCTTCAGAGCTTCTAGTGACTGAGTCCTCATCAGAGTTTGTGTAACTTCAGAACTTCTGTAGATTTTCCATTGTTCATACTGAACATGGTGAATGCGAAAGCGTTGCTTGGGTCACTCTTTATACACAGTGGTTCTGATTTGTGTGAGATTGAGTTGAGGTCAGAGGCTGTAAATAGCACACTCAGAAAAACACGTTAGAGTACCACAATTGTTCATATCAAAAGGTTAACTTGTAATCATCAAAACATAGAGTTGTACTACTAGATCAAAACTTGATCTTACAATCTCCCCCTTTTTGATGATGACAAAACTAAGATTTTTGATGAACAATTCTTAAACATTAAACTGAATTCACTCAGAGTTTAGAGATATAGAATAAGACTTATCCTGATGTGAATAGTTTATCTTGCTCATTCTGAATTCAAGTCACTGCTTGATTCTGAGCTTAGCTCCCCCTGAATCTAATACTTGATGAAAACGTTAGTAAAGTCTAGATTCTGAGCTAAATGATATAAGAGTTCAGAGTGAAAAACTTATGACATAGATGAAAATCGAGTAATCAGAGCGCATAAGTAATCAGAGTCACGGACAGGGTATCAGAGTCAACTTAGAATCACTTCAGAAGAAGTGAAATGTATTCCTTGTATTTGCCCAGTGACACATCTATGGTCATGAAGGTGGAACTCTTAAATTCTCCAAAAGAAAAAATAAATCACACTAACACATCTTACACATCAAAAACTGGGTTTACTCCCCCTTTTTGTCATAAGCAAAAAGCTTGGGGTGTGAAAAACTTAGTTTGAAGTACAAGGTACTCCCCCTTAGAGAAGGTCTAAGTTTAAAATGAAAAAGAAAACGATGCAAGAATCAGAGTTAGGCGAAATAAATAGAAGAGTTAATGCAAGAGAAGAACGTTTACCACCGGTCAAGTGAGTAAAGAGAAGGGTCAGTTACCAAGAACTTAACCTCGAGAAACTGTAGGAGCATTAACTTTCAGAGAGAAAGTGAAGCCTATATAAAGCGTTGGAGAGAAAGGTAAGCTTCACACCTCGAACGATTTTCAGTAAAGAAAATGACATCATACATCGTAGCATTAGAAGAGCTGAGGAAGAAGGCCTTTGAAGAGGACTTGTTCCTGAACATCAGGCATCCAGAGGGTGCAACGACCATCGCGGAGCTGACACGGTCACTGCTGGAAGAGGACCTGCGTCCAGAGTTGGAGAGAGACCTGAAGGAATTTCTTGCCTTCGTGGAGGAGGTACAAGAACTCAGCCGGCTTGAACTCAAGCTGCTGGAAGAGAAAGAAAGTTTGGAAGAGAAGCTCAATACCGCAGAAGAGAGTCTGGAGAGGGATGAGCTTAAGGACAGGCTCAGCAACATCCAGTATGCACTGGATCGTCTGGAGAAGGATAGGTCAGAGCAGCGCCAGGAGTGCAGAAGAATGAGGAGAGATCCTCCATTCTAGATTCAGGGAAAAAAATGTAAACAGAACGAATGTATGATGTAAACAGAAAAATATTATGAATAAAAGGATTTTTGCAGACATATGTGACACAAATATTATATAGATATGCATATATAATCACAAACGAACAAAGTAGAATAAGTAAATAAAAGGAACAGAGTTTAACAAAAAAAAATAAAACAAAGTTAAAGAAAAGGAAAAACGAAGAGATCCTAAAAAAACTAAGGTTTATCAGTGCGTCGCAGAAGTTCCATCATCATGTGCTTCATCTCAATCAGCATGGATTCATGAATGTCAAGACGTTGTTCCATGATGTCGAGTCTGGATGAGCTTGACTGAGCAGAACCGGAAGGAACATTCTGAGCAGCTTGAGGATCTGGAATGGAAGCAGAAGCATCAGGAGTAAATACTACTGGTGCAAGTGCTTGGCATCTAAGAGCTTCAGCCTCAGCTTCAAGTCGCTCTGCCTCTAGTCTGGCTTGTTCAGCTTGAGCTGCTGCTAGACGTGCAGCTTCTTCTGCTTGAGCTTTCTTTCTCTAGGCTTCTTCAATAGCTTCGAGAAGCTTCTGTCTCTGTTCTTGTTCATGAAGAGCCACCCTTCGAGCAAACCTTTGCTTTGCAGCCTCAATGCTCTGACTTCCCTCTGTATGCAGGAGCTGCATCATAATTGGAACTTGAGCCACTAGCCAAGTGCCCAGATTGTTCCACTCATCAGCCACACGTTCAGCATTCTCACTGAGGTCAGTCTGACCGTGCACATTGCGTAGCATCATAGAAGCTTCATGATAGAAAGTATTGATGCACTCAGAGAGAGATGTGGGTCGGAGGTGAGTGTAGGGAATTATGGAGAGGTTGGGTTCAGGAGAGGCTGGGTGGTTGCTGCTGTGAGCTTTGTAAGGCCCAAGTTTTTAAGCTTACGCTAAGTGAATAAACTTCTTATTCACGATTAGGGTTGATGTAATGTGAAGGAAAACCTGAACGAAAGTTTATTAAATGAAATATATTTATGAAGGAGAAAGTTCAGGAAAAGTTCAAGGATTGCATTATGATCGATAAAAGTTATAGCACGAACGTTTTACGCTTAAACCTAGGTCAGAAACCCTAGTATATAGCTAATTTTCACTTTTAGGCACGTTGGAAATTAATTCCAAAAATCTTCAGGGAAGTGTTAGAACTTTTCTTTTTCCTTATATCACAATCGTTTCGAGGCGAAACTCTAGGATCTACGAACGTCCGATTCCAATCATCGGAAGTTTGCCGAAACCGAATCCCTGGTATTTCAAAACCCTAGAATTTCTCGACAATGAAGACTTTATCTATTCAGAGCTTCAAATGGATATTCTACACGCGTACACCCATTTCTCTTGATGATTTCAATCTTTCTTCAGAAGGAAGTTTTCCATTCCGACATTCGATGCAAAAAGCAACTTATCGGGTAAAATAGTTTTACACCGACTTTGCACCGACTTTGCATTAGTTGCCAAAAATACAAGGAGACCTCTTTATAGTTTTGGAATTCTTTTGCCAAAACATATCTTATAATTCATGGAGAATGACGCCGGAAAAATCGGATTCGCGAAACTTTCATTTTCCCGCGAATTTCCACCTTCTATATATAGCAAATAAAGGAAGAAAAAACACAATTTTCCTCCATTTTCTCTCCTCTAAACCGCGGCCAAGAACAAGGAAGAAGGAAGAAGAGTTTTCTTCATCGTTTGCTTGATCGTTGATCCGTTAGTTGCTACTTCAAGGCTTCGAGGTATAGTCGCTAATCCTTACCTCTGATCGCTTTTTCCATAGCTTTTCTGTAGAGTTTTCTGAGCGGATAGTTTATGGGTTTTTGCAAAACTATCCTGAATATTTCATTTCTGATTCTAAACCTCTTCTATGTATGCCCAAGATCACTTCTGCCGGATTAGATTTTCCGTTATGTCGCCGGAATTCCGTCGGAATCAATTTTAGCCTAAAATACCCATTTATGTAGTTTTTGAGTAAAGTTCCAATCTTTAGGCTGTAAACTATCGCCTTAGCTTAGTGCTAGTAGGATTAGTTGTTATAAACGTCGTTGGTGACGTCCCTGCAAAATTTTATTTTTGGGATTTCAGTTTTGAAAATCCTAAGTTAAAAATCATGACCAAAATACCCCTGCGACAGTTTTTGATCCGATAATTTTTCCGAGTTCAGAATACCCTTAGTTACGGCTTATGAAAGCATAGGAACCAAGTTTGATCGAAGAAAAATCGAGCCCCATAATTAGCCAAAGTGGCCGAGAGCTATAAGGGGGGAGGAAGAAATTTCCTTTTTCCGAAAACTTGTCTTTCGCGCTAGATTATCGTACCTTAGAGTATAGATTACTTCGAGTAACCTTAGTAAGTATCGATAACTTAGTTTCCGATAGATTCTTATAGTATTCTGTGTTTTTGTTGTAAAGGTGCTTTTGAGGATTTCTCTGAGGACCAACACTTTGAGTACGAGGAAGCTCTAGGCGATCATTCTGGAGAACCTTCAGGTGAGGGCTTCTCACTGAATCTCTAGTTAATGCTTAGGGTCGATGTTTCGACATTGTTTACTGTTTATGCACTGGAATTGTGTGTGATTGAAAATGTTTTCTGAGGCTTCGGCTGACAATGTAGATGATTCATCTACTGAATGTTTTTGAAGATTGACTTACATGCTATGTGCTATGTGAGTAATCTAGGATGTGTGGTGCATGCTTTATATGCTAAGTGCTAAGTGTTTATGATGCAATTTATTGATATATGACATGTTGTTGATTGTGATGATTTAAAAATGCTTTACATTGGAAATCTGAGATTCTGAATGGTGAGAATAGCGGGCAGGTCATGCCGATTTTATTTTGAGAGTTTTGAGAAAGTTTGATAGGACGAACGAGGTTCGGGCCTTGATTTTGTTTAGTGGATCGAGACATCCTCTGGAAGCGACTTGGGATTGGTAGATCCTGCAAATGTATAAGACTTGCGATAAGACAAAATGGAATCTATTTTATAAAGAAAACTCATAAGACCTTAAATAACCTCTAAATCTTTAAGTAACGATAACAACCTCGAAGGAAGGCATTGGAAGTGAAATCTTAATTCTGAAAAACGAGGAGTGTCGTCGGATCCAAGTGTTGAGTATGTCGTTGTTGTGCTGTTGGAGCAGCGTTTGATGTTGTGCTGTTGGAGCAGCGTTGGTTGTTGTGCTGTTGGAGCAGCGATGTTGTGGGGCTATCCTGGGGATAAGTCCGGGGAACCGTTAGTTCCCGAGTATGTGATACTCTTGTGCTGTTGGAGCAGCTATGTGTGTTGTGAAGTGTGTCTTTTGGTCGCAGAATCGACTTTACCTTAGGGTAAGCTTTTAGAGACTTTAACTTCCCTAGAACACGTGGCGACGTGTCGAGTGAGGACGGAGACGTTGTTTGACTAATCATTTTGCATACATGCAACATTAATGGGGTATTAACACAGGACGTACTCTGGACCTCGTCGGTTTCCAAAATGGTCATAAGACCCGGAATGCCGTGAAAGAGCGTTTGTAGACGTCTCTTGTAGCAGACCGAAATGGCAGACCTACGGGTTTACTGCTGATCTGACTACCTTGTGGGAGTAAGAGACATCACGGGCCGAAATGGCACCACCGTGGCTGGTGAAGGGCTGATCCGATGATGTCCATCCGTTCCGGATTGCATATTGGTTGACTGGGTTAACCTGCATACATATCACGCAACATGCATACTGACTTAGTTGATGAGTGTGGTTGCTATTTGATAAACTTACTTGGAACATGCTAATTGTTATTATTGTCGTTATGATTTTGTGGAACATGCAACCCTAGGAATGATATCTCTAGTTATAAGCCTAAGTGGCTATCTATTATTTGTACCTATTGGGTTTATTATCTACATAGTTCTTTAGAGTTGACCCTCGCGTCTTCTGTGTGTGTTTTGGCGGACAACGCCTTTTGTCAGATGAACATTGCGGATTGGTTCGCAATGGTCCACCCTTCGGGGGGGATTAGGTACGAGATGATCGACCAGGACGACCCCGGGTCGTGGGTGGTTGACCCCGCGAGCCACCGAGCGACGTATTCGGGGCGTATCATGGAGGACCACGTGGATAGTGGAGGACTCTTGAGGTCAGGAGTGTTGAGGCGATGTTCTATCAGCTTCAACTTGCCACCGGGCGTTCACTGTGGACCAGGTCTTGGAGGAGCACCGCCGCCACCGTCATCTTCAGAGGAGGAGGATCCCTCAGAGGAGATTCCAGTGGGAGTGCCTTCGGCAGGGTCTAGTGCACCCTCCGTTGCGATCATTGATGATCAGGGTTCGGGCCCTAAGCCCGTGAGTCCAGCTTCGGAGAGCGTTGCAGGAGCGAGGGGAGGACGGATAGGGTTGATAGACTTGGTTGTTCTGGATTCTGATTCAGACGACGATCATGCTAGCACATAGTTCTGAGTGTTGGTATGAGCTCCTCGAGTTAGGATTAGTGTAGGAGTAGAGTTTTAGCTCTGACAGTCTTGCTTCATTTGTTACTTAGGGGACAGGGTAGATCCGCCTATAGCTTTTTGTGTGGTTTCCTTACGGGAATCACAGAGAGTTGGTTGGACTTAGGAGGTCTTATTTTCAGGCCATTGGGTCAGCTGATTCTCAGTTTTGAGGGATGGTGTTGCGGGCACTTCACCCTTTTCATTTGGTTTGTATATATTGCCTACGGGCGTTGTACTTTTCTTTCTGTCACTGGAGGTTACTCGTGACGAGGTTACTACTACAGCGGGGGCTGTTTATATATTGTATATTAGTTCTGATTATTGTTATTGTTGGGTTTTATTTAATTCAGTCTTGTCTTAGTTATTATCGAAAAAAAAAAATATTCACGTTTTTCCGCATTAAGTTTACTTTTGGTTACTATAGTGACGCTACCGAAATCGGGGTGTTACAAGCTTCAGAGGCACCTTGTGGAGAACCAATGTTAAATGGTTGAGCATTGGGTTCAGAGTTCCAAGGTGAGGGTCTGAAGTTTCAACCAGAAGATGAGGTGATCTAACCGAGGATTGGTTAGACACTGATTGTTCGGGTTCAGGTTCTGGTTGAATAGGCTCTTGTTGGTCTGGGGCAGGGTGAGCTTGTTGAGCCAAAGGGTCTGCCTCTTGTAAAGGATTGGCCAAGATAGGTTCATCTGGGTCAATTAGACGTTCAGGTCTAGGGCCAGGATATCTCCTAGGGCTTGGACAGGTAAGATAATAATCTTCTAGGGTAGACACCTTTTCTTTTCTTACCTCCATGAATTTTCTAATGGATTCAGAGTTATTGGAGGGAGAAGAATCAGCAACATGGGTTGGGAAGGATACAGGTGTATAGGCTGTATCCGTGGTTCTGGCAGCAGGACGTGCTGATGCTCTGGGAACAGAGTGATCAGACGTTCTGGGTTGTGGTTCTGTTTGGTTGGTCTCTGGTTGTTCAAGGATGATGGGTTCAGAAGATAATGGGTCGTACGGAATGGTAATAAGAGAGGTTGGTTCTTCTGACCTAGAGGGTTGGTTCTGAAGCAAATTCCAGAGAGGTGCTTCAGTAGGTGAGGGTTGAAAGAATGAAGATCTGGGGGAATGTGGTGGAGAGGTGGTTTGTGCAGCTGGTTGGGATTCAGGAATAGGAGTGAGGGGATTTGAGGAGTGTTTGAGCATAGCAGAAATAGGGAGTGCATCAAATAAATTCAAATCATCATCAGAAGCAAGTGCAGGCTTACTTGAATGTGCTGATGATCTAGTCACTCTGGCAGGAGGTTCAGTCCTTCTGACCACTTCAGCAGCTGGTTCCACCCGAGTAGGCTTCACCACGATTCTGACCTGCTTCTTCTTCTTCTTGGGAGGACCATCCTCATCATCACTATCATCACCATCATCAGGCTTTCTCTTCGTCTTCTTGACCAGAGGGACATCGGATTCCTCAGAAGATTCGTCCAGTATCATCTTCCTCTGAGCTTCCTTCTTGGGAGGAGAAGGAAACTCTGGTGCTGGCGGCAGTCTGCTGACGAAATCATCAAGATCGATTTCGAATCCTTGAGCCCTTAGGTCATCAACATAACACCTAATGGCGTCAGGATTGTCTGCCTGAGTCCACAGAGGGTAGTCATTCAGAGGCATCCTTCTGCTTCTGATTTCAGAAGATGTGTCTTCACGAGCAGGAGCAATCTTCTTCTGGACCAAACCCATCTTCTTCAGAGAATTTGCAGTGAAGACATCACTGACAATGGTGCTCAGATCCTCTACACATCCAGCATTGACCAGATCTTGCACCAGGTTGCTCTCAATGAGAAAGTCTGAGAGCAGTCTCCCAAAGGGGATGTACTTGATTGCTGACTTGATGGAAGCAGTGGTGCGAGACTTCCGGATGCATTCCTTCAAGTAGGAGAACATGAAGTAGGGAAGACAGATCTTCTTCTGGTCTTGGATGAAGAACAGCATCACCTTCTGGTTGAAGTTGATGTAGTCTGGAGAACTGCCCTTTGGTCTCTGGTTTATGCAGTGGAGCAGGATCTTGTGCCAGATTCTGAGCTTGGGATGAAGGTCCATCACCTTGTAACTCGTCTTGCCCGGTTTGAAAGTGGTGTACAGGGCCTCGTTGATTGTATTCTTGGTGCTGGGTTTCAGCTTCGATTCCGTGAGTTGGAAACGATACCCATAAGCAGTGTCTGCTCCCAGCAAGTTCACGAAGGACTTCTCCGTGATGATGATCTTTCTTCCAAGAATGTACGATACCACCTGAGTATCGTCGCAGTCGGCATGCTTCCAGAATTCCTTTACCAGTTTCTCATACACCGGTCCTCGAAGTCTGTTGAAATAATTTCCCCAACCTTGAGCTTGGACTTCAGGACGAAGATCATACCCATTTGCAGCCAGGTTGTCGAGGTTGAATCTCCATTCTGCCAGGACTTGGAGTTCCTCAGGAGCAAATACGCAGTGAACGGCACAGCCCCGTTCTGCAATTGGAACACTCTGCTCTTGAGCTTGACCTTGATCTGATGTCGGATTCTCAGGGCCCCTTTGACCCGTTGCTAGACCGACTACCATGTGAGGGAACTGAGGTGCATCTGCAGTAGATCTTCTTGTTTGTCTCACCATTGTTGAAGCGGTTGAAGGTTTGAGGTAGAAGATGAAGGTTGAAAGACGAAGAGAGATCGAGAGAGAAATCGAGAATAAACGGTTTTGAAAAGCAGAGAGAGCGAGAGTAAAAACCGGAAGTGATGGAGATCGTGGGTGTATAGTGGGTTTTGACAAATAACCGTTGTTGATTCAAAAAGCACTTTAAGATCAACGGTTGAAAATTAAAGATAGATAGTAACAGTAAAATACACAAATCACACACAGGAGAGAAGCACATCTACACGCAATCATAACAGACTGTCACACGGGCACAAGGAACTATGCATCAGAAATTCTGACACACGTGTTGTTGTCTCAGCTTCAGAGTCAGTACCAGTGGGTACACACACTCTGATTGAGTTACCTTCTGGACTAGACATCTTCTGATCAAGAAGTATCATAGTCAGAGGTTCTGATCCATCTTCACTCTGGACAAAAGTCCATGTTTAGATTTTTCAGAATAAAATTAAATCTATCCTCTGCTAAGGGCTTTGTAAAGATATCTGCCCATTGATGGTCAGTATCAACAAACTTCAGAAGAAGTACGCCCTTCTGTACATAATCTCTAATAAAGTGATACTTTACCTCAATGTGCTTTGCCCTTGAATGCAAGATAGGATTCTTACTTAATGAGATTGCAGCAGTGTTATCACAATAGATTGGGATATTGCTCTCAAGGATCTGATAATCCTCCAGCTGATGTTTCATCCAGAGCATCTGAGTGCTGCATATTGCTGCTGAGATATATTCTGCCTCTGCAGTTGATAGTGCAATGGTTGATTGCCTCTTGCTTGCCCATGAGACTAGATTGCTTCCCAGAAATTGACAATTTCCAGAAGTACTTTTTCTCTCTGTTCTATCTCCAGCATAATCAGCATCACAGTAACCTGAAAGCTTATACTCTGATGTTTTCTTATACATCAAGCCAAGGTTAGTGGTGCCTTTCAGATACCTTAGGATCCTCTTAACAGCAGTTAAGTGGGTTTCCCTTGGATCTGATTGGAAACGAGCACATAAATGAACACTAAATAGTATGTCTGGCCTAGATGCAGTTAAGTATAGAAGTGAACCTATCATGCCACGATAGAGCTTCTGACATACTTTACCACTTTTATCTTCTTTCTCCAGAATGCATGTAGGATGCATTGGAGTCTTGGCCACTGTAGATTCCAGCATATTGAACTTCTTCAGAAGTTCTTTAGTGTACTTGCTCTGATGGATATATGTTCCTTCTGGTGTTTGATCAACTTGTATTCCCAGAAAGTACTTTAATTCACCCATCATACTCATCTCAAATTCAGCCTGCATCATCTCAGAAAATTCTTTGCATATAGATTGATTAGCAGAACCAAATATAATATCATCAACATAAATTTGCACAATTAAGATATCATCTTTATAAGTCTTGCAAAAAAGAGTTGTATCTACTTTACCCCTTACAAACTCATTCTCCAGAAGGAATGAGCTGAGTCTCTCATACCATGCTCTGGGAGCTTGCTTCAGACCGTAGAGTGATTTCTTCAATTTGAACACATGGTCTGGTTTCTTCTCATCTTCAAAACCTGGGGGTTGATGAACATAGACTTCCTCTGAGATATAACCATTTAGGAAGGCACTCTTCACGTCCATCTGATGTAGAACTATGTTGTGATTTACTGAGAAAGAGATCAACAGTCTGATTGCCTCCAGTCTTGCTACTGGAGCAAATGTTTCAGTGTAGTCTATTCCTTCCTGCTGGCTGTAGCCTTGAGCAACTAGCCTTGCCTTGTTTCTGACTACATCTCCTTTCTCATTCAGCTTGTTTCTGAATACCCATTTCGTTCCAATAACATGGACACTCTCAGGCTTCTTCACTAAGCTCCAAACATCGTTCTTGGAGAATTGATTCAATTCTTCTTCCATGGCCAGAATCCAATCCTTGTCCTGAAGAGCTTCAACTATGGACTTGGGTTCAATTAAGGACACCAATCCTTTCAGACTGAGCACGGTCTCTTCAGAGGGTCTGAAGGCAGATCTGGTTCTGACTGGTTTGTCTTTGTTTCCCAGAATCAATTCCTTAGGGTGAGCTGCAGTGATTCTGCTCTTCTTCAGAGTTTGTGAGTTAGAGGGACCAGCTTCTTCCTCTGGTTCATCTTCCTCTGGCTCAGCTTCCTCTGGAGCTTTGCCTTTGTCAGAAACATTAATGCTTAAATCTGCAAACTTTTCAACTAGCTTTGACTGGTCAGAGTCAAGCTTATCATCAAATCTAACATGAAAAGATTCTTCAATAGTCTTAGCATCAGTATTATAAAATCTAAAACCTTTAGATCTCTCAGAGTAACCGAGTAATAGACACTTAGAAGACTTAGCATCGAATTTATGCAATCTATCCTTAGTATTGAGAACATAACAAACACAGCCAAAAGGATGAAAATAAGAAATGTTGGGCTTTATGTTCTTCCACAATTCATAAGGAGTCTTATTCAGAATTGGTCTCACAGAGATTCTGTTCTGAATGTAACATGCTGTATTTACTGCCTCTGCCCAAAAGTGCTTAGCCATGCCAGTTTCTTGGAGCATGGTTCTAGCCATCTCCTGAAGAGTTCTGTTCTTCCTCTCAACAACACCGTTTTGTTGAGGAGTTCTGGGACAAGAGAAATCATGTGCAATTCCATAGGAATCAAACAGACTCTCAAACTTGTCATTCTCAAACTCTCCACCATGGTCACTTCTGACACGCACAATCCTACAAGCCTTCTCGTTTTGCACTTGAGCAATGAAGGTAGAGAACACAGCATGAGACTCATCCTTGCGGGTTAGAAACTTTACCCATGTCCAGCGGCTATAGTCATCAACGATAACCATCCCATATCTCTTGCCACCTATAGACTCAGTTTTCACTGGTCCAAACAGGTCGATATGCAGAAGTTCTAACGGCCTTGAGGTTGAGACAACATTCTTTGCCTTGAAAGGGACTTTTGTGAATTTGCCTTTCTGACATGCTTCACAAAGAGCGTCTGAAGCGAACTTCAGATTGGGTAAGCCCTTGACAAGGTTTAGCTTGCTCAGCTGAGAAATCTTTCTCATGCTGGCATGCCCTAACCGTCTATGCCATACCCACTGCTCTTCATTAACAGACAGAAGGCACTTCACATTCTGAGCCTCCAACTCAGATAATCTGATCTTATAAATGTTGTTCTTCCTCTTGCTGTTAAACAGAACAGAGCCATCGATCTGACTTACAGCCCGGCAGGACTTTTGATTGAATATAACATCATAACCCTTGTCAGCTAATTGACTTATAGACAATAAGTTATGTGTTAAGCCGTCTACTAATAACACATTATCAATGCATGGACTACTATCTACACAAATAGTACCAGTACCAACAATTTTACCCTTTTCATTTCCTCCAAAGCCAACTTCGCCTCCAGGCTTAAGTTTCAGCTCTCGGAACATACGCTTTTCTCCCGTCATGTGACGCGAGCATCCACTGTCCAGATACCATGATTGGTGTTTCAGTGGAGCTATCAAGGATATCTGCAACATAGATAATCTTGTCCTTAGGTACCCACTTTCTGGGTCCTCTTTTGTTAGTTACCCCAGAGGTTCTGATCACCTTGGGTGTCTCAACATGATATTTTAAAGGAATATTTGCATGATATTTAGTCATAGAGAAAGATCCCTTTTTAAGAGGATGTTTAGCAACTTTAGCAGGTACAGGATCAGGCAATATGGTACCAGAGGGAACAAAGCATTCATTAAAGATTTAGCTTTAGACACAGAGGGCTCATTTCTAATTGGTTTAGAATAGCCAATGCCATGCATTCCATTTCTGCTTACGCCATAGATCATTGAAGCCATTAAGCTTCTATCCACGCTTTTAGCTAGGAATCTTTGAAAAGACTTTTCATACTTAGATTCATTTCTACAATCAGAGGCATCACAGGCAACAATTTCTTCTAACTTAGCAATCTGGTTCTTAAGCACAGAGTTAGAATTGATCAAGGCATGATTATCATTTTTCAAATCAGAAATAATTTTCTCATGTTCAGAAGGAGTCTTAGAGACAGCAGATAAGTTCTTTTTCAGCTTCTTATGCTTAGACAATAAGGAGTTTATACTTATCCATAATATCAGACAATGCATGTTTCAGTTCAGAGGTAGAGAAAGAAGCGAATACCTCATTTTCATCGTCTGAGTCGGGTTTCCTTCTGATTCTGAGTCAGAGTCAACAACTCTCTTTGACTCTGCTTCCTTGTCTTTGACAATAGCCATGAGTCCTTGGACTTCACCATCAGAGTCAACATCCTCTGACTCTGATTCATCAAATGTCACCATCAGACTCTTCTTCGTCTTGAAGTGCTTCTTTGGCTTCTTGTCCTTCTTCAACTTTGGACAGTCACTTTTGTAGTGCCCTGATTCTTTGCACTCAAAGCATGTGACTTCCTTGATTGAAGACTTCTTCTGGCCTGAGGACTCATACTTTCCTTTTGCCTTTCCAGAGCCTTTGTACTTGCTCTGCCTGTGCTTCCAGATGCGGTTGAGTCTCTTGGAGATCAGAGTCAGCTCATCTTCATCAGAATCTTCTGATGCTTCTTCAGATTCCTCTTCTTCAGCTTGAAGAGCTTTGACTTCTCAACCTTAGCCTTTTCAGATTTAGATTTCAAGGCTATGGACTTTTTCCTCAGATCTTGCATCTCTGAGCGCTTCAGCTCATGGCATTTCAAAGATGCTGATGAGTTCTTCTAAACTCATATTCTCAACGTCTCTCGTGAGCTCTATTGAAGTCACTAAAGGCATCCAACTTTCAGGAAGACACCTGATGACCCTTATGACATGATCTTTTGTTGTGTAGCTCTTGTTGAGAGGTCGTATGCCTGCTACAAGCAACTGAAATCTGGAGAACATTTCTTCAATGGACTCATTTGGCTCCATGATGAAGGATTCATACTTTTGGATCAAAGACAATGCCTTTGATTCTTTGACTTTCTTGTTTCCTTCATGAGACATCTTCAGAGATTCGAAAATGCCTTTGCAAACTCACGATCTGTAATCTTCTGGTACTCTTCATAGGAAATAGCACTTAGAAGAATTGCTCTTGCTTTGTGATGTTGTGAGTACAGCTTCTTTTGATCTGCAGTCATCTCTGACCTTGGGATCTTTCTTGCCATCTGCATCAACTGGACGCTCGTAGCCATCCACAATAATATCCCAGAGATCTGCATCGAAACCCAGAAAGAAACTTTCCAGTCTATCTTTCCAATATTCGAAACCTTTGACCGTCGAACATAGGAGGCTTTGCATTGAACCATCTCTTTGAGTTTCACTGGTGGTGGCAGCCATTGTTTTTCACACCGGCCCGGATCACTGAACACTGTTAGGTGTGGTAATCAGAACTTGCGCTCTGATACCAATTGAAGGGTATGAAAAACGGTAGAAAGGGGGGGTTTGAATAACGTTTTCAGTATAAAACTTCCACCTTAAAGATTTTGACAAATCTTTTAAGAACTTAAGTGCTAAAGATAAGAGATAGAAAAGCACACAAGGATTTTATCCTGGTTCACTTGATAAATCACTCAAGCTACTCCAGTCCACCGTTAAGGTGATTTCTTCCTTCTTAGAATGAAGGCAATCCACTAATCAGGTAAGAGTTACAACCGCACTTGAAACCTACAAGTGACTAACAATTACACTGACTTAGCTCACACTAAGATTCACTCTCTTAGTCTTCTCTAGGATCCGATCAACCTTGATCTCCTAAAGGAACTAAACAAATTGTTTATCAAAGAATCGTTTACAAGAGATTTGCTTCTAAAAAGCTAATAGTAAACTCAATGAATTTCAGATGAAAGAAAACTTAGAAGATTTTTAATATGTCTTGCGTATGTGAATGCTTCTTCTTCTAGCCGTTTCTTTCAGTCTTCAGCCTCTTTAATACTCCAAGGATTAGGGTTGAGCGATGCATGGGAAATGCTACCGTTGGAGGGCAGTTCTGGAAAATCCAGCTTCTGTTGTGGCTGAGAACGTTAGGTAGGTCGTCAGGAAGGTACAGTTGCTTTGTACTTGGATAGCGACGCGACCTTTAAACCTAGGAGACTTCTGATCAGGGGAATGCTTCATATTGGAACTTGTGAAGCCGGTTGATCAGAGTCAGAGGGAAAGCACAGATCCTCTGACCATTGTATCTTCTGATTCTGAACTCAGAGGGAAGAACATGGCCTTCAGAGTTTCTTGCTTCCGGACTTCAGAGTTTCCACTATTCAACTTCTGGATCTTCAGAGTCTTCTACACCATCAGAACATCTGAGCCTTCAGTGTTTCTTGGTTATCAGAACTTCTGGATCTTCAGAACTTCTAGTGACTGAGTCCTCATCAGAGTTTTGTGTAACTTCAGAACTTCTGAAGCTTTTCCACTGTTCATACTGAACATGGTGAATGCGAAAGCGTTGCTTGGTCACTCTTTATACACAGTGCTTCTGATTTGTGTGAGATTGAGTTAAGGTCAGAGCCTGTAAATAGCACACTCAGAAAAACACGTTAGAGTACCACAATTGTTCATATCAAAAGGTTAACTTGTAATCATCAAAACATAGAGTTGTACTACTAGATCAAAACTTGATCTTACAACAAACTCAGTAAATTACAAGTGTATACCAACACACCATCT
>NC_080045.1:24558301-24570514 GCF_012489685.1 Lotus japonicus
TGACCTCAATTCAATCCCACACAAATCAGAAGCACTGTGCATAAAGAGTGACCCAAGCAACGCTTTCGCATTGACCATGTTCAATATGAACAGTGGAAAAGCTTAAGAAGTTCTGAAGCTACACAAACTCTGAGGTAGACTCAGTCACTAGAAGCTCTGAAGATCCAGAAGTTCTGATAACCAAGAAACACTTAAGGTTCAGATGTTCTGATGTTGTAGAAGACTCTGAAGATCCAGAAGCTGAATAGTGGAAACTCTGATGTCCAGAAGCAAGAAACTCTGAAGACCATGTACTTCCCTCTGAGTTCAGAATCAGAAGATACAACGGTCAGAGGATCTGTGCTTTCCCTCTGACTCTGATCAACCGGCTTCACAAGTTCCAACATGAAGCATTCCCCTGATCAGAAGTCTCCTAGGTTTAAAGGTCAAGTCACTATCCAAGTACAAAAGCAACTGTACCATCCTGACGACCTACCTAACGTTCTCAGCCACAGCAGAAGCTGAAATTTCCAGAACTGCCTCCAACGGTAGCATTCCATGCAGCGTTCAAACCCTAATCCTTGGAGTATAAATAGAGGCAGACGTTTGAAGAATGCGGTTGGAAGAATTTACACAAGCACAAGCTATATTCAAAAACCTTCAAGCATTCTTTCATCTGAAATTCATTGTGTTTACTATTAGCTTTTCAGAAGCAAATCTCTTGTAAACATTTCTTTGATAAACAGTTTGTTTAGTTCCTTTAGGAGATCAAGGTTGATCGGATCCTAGAGAAGTCTAAGAGAGTGAATCTTAGTGTGAGCTAAGTCAGTGTAATTGTTAGTCACTTGTAGGTTTCAAGTGCAGTTGTAACACTTTACCTAATAAGTGGATTGCCTTCATTCTAAGAAGGAAGAAATCACCTTAACGGGTGGACTGGAGTAGCTTGAGTGATTTATCAAGTGAACCAGGATAAAATCCTTGTGTGCTTTTCTATCACTCATCTTTAGCACTTAGTTCTCGAAAAGATTTGTTAAAATCTTTAAGGTGAAAGTTTTATCTTGAAAACGTTATTCAAACTCCCCCTTTCTACCGTTTTTCATACCTTCATTAAGAGATTAAATAGGCGGGAGCTAATCTCAGGTTATAGGTGATTGCTTGATGATAGCAAGATTGAGGAGAATTAACTTTGATCTAGATTGTTGTTAGTCGAGTTTTAGGAATAAGTTTTGCTAATCGTTTGATTTCTTTGTGGAGAAGTTGTAGTCTTAAGAGATTAATTTTCACTTGAAAAGTGTTAAAGTGTTAAAGGACAATACCGATGCAAACTAGGTAAAAGTTTAGATTTTAAACCTATGAGTTTTAACTTGAATGTGTAAGACTTAGAGAATTGTCAGGTTTGCTTGAGGACTAAGTGTTGAATTAATGATTAAGTTAGAAAAAGAAAGTTTTAGCATAAGTTGAATACTGGGGATTGTTGATATGAATTTAAGAGAAATGTGCTAAGATTACCAAGTGAGATTTACTAAGCTGGATTGAAATCTTGAGGTTAAGATTGACCTTGAGAGTTGAGAATCACGTACGAGTAAGAGATCTTATGGTTGTAGCCGTGACAATAGGAGTTGAATCTTAGAAGATTGAAGACCTGAAGATGAGTTTCGGGTTAAATCCATTGAGGTATAATATAAGAGTGATCTTGAAGTAAATGAATTCTGAGTTGTGTAGAGTGTTAAGACTGGTGATAAGTTGGTGATTCAATTTATGACTAAGAGAAAGGCTGATTTGATGGTTTTAATGAGGATAGTTTCAAAAAGGAGATGACATTAATGGATCGTTAGATTTTAAGATGATCATTTGCTCATAAGTTGTTGATCGATTGATGTTGATTATGAGGTTGCTAGCATAATAAGCCATGTGATGAGATTTGAATGATGTTAGCATAATAAGTTATGATTGTGATGTAAGATCAAGTTTTGATCTAGTAGTACAACTCTATGTTTTGATGATTACAAGTTAACCTTTTGATATGAACAATTGTGGTACTCTAACGTGTTTTTCTGAGTGTGCTATTTACAGGCTCTGACCTCAACTCAATCTCACACAAATCAGAAGCACTGTGTATAAAGAGCGACCCAAGCAACGCTTTCGCATTCACCATGTTCAGTATGAACAGTGGAAAAGCTTCAGAAGTTCTGAATTTATACAAACTCTGATGTGGACTCAGTCACTAGAAGTTCTGAAGATCCAGAAAGTCTGATAACCAAGAAACACTGAAGGCTCAGATATTCTGATGGTGTAGAAGACTCTGAAGATCCAGAAGCTGATTAGAAAAATTCTGATGTCCAGAAGCAAGATACTCTGAAGACCATGTACTTCCCTCTGAGTTCAGAATCAGAAGAAACAATGGTCAGAGGATCTGGGCTTTCCCTCTGACTCTGATCAACCGGCTTCACAAGTTCCAACATGAAGCTCTCTCCTGATCAGAAGTCTCCTAGGTTTAAAGGTCAAGTCGCTATCCAAGTACAAAAGCAACTGTACCTTCCTGACGACCTACCTAACAGTCTCAGACACAGCAGAAGCTGGATTTTCCAGAACTGCCCTCCAACGGTAGCATTTCCCATGCAACGCTCAACCCTAATCCTTGGAGTATATAAAGAGTCTGAAGACTGAAAGAAGCGGCTAGAAGCATTCACATACGCGCAAGACAAATTCAAATTCTTCTAAGCTTTCTTTCATCTGAAATTCATTGAGTTTACTATTGCTTTTTAGAAGCAAATCTCTTGTAAACAATTCTTTGATAAACAGTTTGTTTAGTTCCTTTAGGAGATCAAGGTTGATCGGATCCTAGAGAAGACTAAGAGAGTGAATCTTAGTGTGAGCTAAGTCAGTGTAATTGTTAGTCACTTGTAGGTTTCAAGTGCAGTTGTAACTCTTACCTGATTAGTGGATTGCCTTCATTCTAAGAAGGAAGAAATCACCTTAACGGGTGGACTGGAGTAGCTTGAGTGATTTATCAAGTGAACCCAGGATAAAATCCTTGTGTGCTTTTCTATCTCTTATCATTAGCACTTAAGCTCTCGAAAGATTTGTCAAAATCTTTAAGGTGGAAGCTTTATCTTGAAAACGTTATTCAAACCCCCCCTTTCTACCGTTTTCATACCTTCAATTGGTATCAGAGCGCAAGTTCTGATTACCCACCTAACAGTGTTCAGTGATCCGGGCCGGTGTGAAAAACAATGGCTGCCACCACCAGTGAAACTCAAAGAGATGGTTACAATGCAAAGCCTCCTATGTTCGACGGTCAAAGGTTCGAATATTGGAAAGATAGACTGGAAAGTTTCTTTCTGGGTTTCGATGCAGATCTCTGGGATATTATTGTGGATGGCTACGAGCGTCCAGTTGATGCAGATGGCAAGAAGATCTCAAGGTCAGAGATGACTGCAGATCAAAAGAAGCTGTACTCACAACATCACAAAGCAAGAGCAATTTTTCTAAGTGCTATTTCCTATGAAGAGTACCAGAAGATTACAGATCGTGAGTTTGCGAAAGGCATTTTCGAATCTGAAGATGTCTCATGAAGGAAACAAGAAAGTCAAAGAATCAAAGGCATTGTCTTTGATCCAAAAGTATGAATCCTTCATCATGGAGCCAAATGAGTCCATTGAAGAAATGTTCTCCAGATTTCAGTTGCTTGTAGCTGGCATATCGACCTTTTTGGACCAGTGAAAACTGAGTCTATAGGTGGCAAGAGATATGGATGGTTATCGTTGATGACTATAGCCGCTGGACATGGGTAAAGTTTCTAACCCGCAAGGATGAGTCTCATGCTGTGTTCTCTACCTTCATTGCCCAAGTGCAAAACGAGAAGGCTTGTAGGATTGTGCGTGTCAGAAGTGACCATGGTGGAGAGTTTGAGAATGAAAAGTTTGAGAGTCTGTTTGATTCCTATGGAATTGCACATGATTTCTCGTGTCCCAGAACTCCTCAACAAAATGGTGTTGTCGAGAGGAAGAACAGAACTCTTCAGGAGATGGCTAGAACCATGCTCCAAGAAACTGTCATGGCTAAGCACTTTTGGGCAGAGGCAGTAAATACAGCATGTTACATTCAGAACAGAATCTCTGTGAGACCAATTCTGAATAAGACTCCCTATGAATTGTGGAAGAACATAAAACCCAACATTTCTTATTTTCATCCTTTTGGCTGTGTTTGTTATGTTCTCAATACTAAGGATAGATTGCATAAATTTGATGCTAAGTCTTCTAAGTGTCTATTACTTGGTTATTCTGAGAGATCTAAAGGTTTTAGATTTTATAATACTGATGCTAAGACTATTGAAGAATCTATTCATGTTAGATTTGACGATAAGCTTGACTCTGACCAGTCAAAGCTAGTTGAGAAGTTTGCAGATTTAAGCATTAATGTTTCTGACAAAGGCAAAGCTCCAGAGGAAGCTGAGCCAGAGGAAGATGAACCAGAGGAAGAAGCTGGTCCCTCTGATTCACAAACTCTGAAGAAGAGCAGAATCACTGCAGCTCACCCTAAGGAATTGATTCTGGGCAACAAAGACGAACCAGTCAGAACCAGATCAGCCTTCAGACCCTCTGAAGAGACCTTGCTCAGTCTGAAAGGATTGGTGTCCTTAATTGAACCCAAGTCCATAGATGAAGCTCTTCAGGACAAGGATTGGATTCTGGCTATGGAAGAAGAATTGAATCAATTCTCCAAGAACGATGTTTGGAGCTTAGTGAAGAAGCCTGAGAGTGTCCATGTAATTGGAACAAAATGGGTATTCAGAAACAAGCTGAATGAGAAAGGAGATGTAGTCAGAAACAAGGCAAGGCTAGTTGCTCAAGGCTACAGCCAGCAGGAAGAAATAGACTACACTGAAACATTTGCTCCAGTAGCAAGACTGGAGGCAATCAGACTGTTGATCTCTTTCTCAGTGAATCACAACATAGTTCTACATCAGATGGACGTGAAGAGTGCCTTCCTAAATGGTTATATTTTAGAGGAAGTCTATGTTCATCAACCCCCAGGTTTTGAAGATGAGAAGAAGCCAGACCATGTGTTCAAATTGAAGAAGTCACTTTATGGTCTGAAGCAAGCTCCCAGAGCATGGTATGAGAGACTCAGCTCATTCCTTCTGGAGAATGAGTTTGTAAGGGGTAAAGTAGATACAACTCTTTTTTGCAAGACTTATAAAGATGATATCTTAATTGTGCAAATTTATGTTGATGATATTATATTTGGTTCTACTAATCAATCTCTATGCAAAGAATTTTCTGAGATGATGCAGGCTGAATTTGAGATGAGTATGATGGGAGAATTAAAGTACTTTCTGGGAATACAAGTTGATCAAACACCAGAAGGAACATATATCCATCAGAGCAAGTACACTAAAGAACTTCTGAAGAAGTTCAATATGCTGGAATCTACAGTGGCCAAGACTCCAATGCATCCTACATGCATTCTGGAGAAAGAAGATAAAAGTGGTAAAGTATGTCAGAAGCTCTATCGTGGCATGATAGTTCACTTCTATACTTAACTGCATCTAGGCCAGACATACTATTTAGTGTTCATTTATGTGCTCGTTTCCAATCAGATCCAAGGGAAACCCACTTAACTGCTGTTAAGAGGATCCTAAGGTATCTGAAAGGCACCACTAACCTTGGCTTGATGTATAAGAAAACATCAGAGTATAAGCTTTCAGGTTATTGTGATGCTGATTATGCTGGAGATAGAACAGAGAGAAAAAGTACTTCTGGAAATTGTCAATTTCTGGGAAGCAATCTTCTCATGGGCAAGCAAGAGGCAATCAACCATTGCACTATCAACTGCAGAGGCAGAATATATCTCAGCAGCAATATGCAGCACTCAGATGCTCTGGATGAAACATCAGCTGGAGGATTATCAGATCCTTGAGAGCAATATCCCAATCTATTGTGATAACACTGCTGCAATCTCATTGAGTAAGAATCCTATCTTGCATTCAAGGGCAAAGCACATTGAGGTAAAGTATCACTTTATTAGAGATTATGTACAGAAGGGCGTACTTCTACTGAAGTTTGTTGATACTGACCATCAATGGGCAGATATCTTTACAAAGCCCTTAGCAGAGGATAGATTTAATTTTATTCTGAAAAATCTGACATGGACTTTTGTCCAGAGTGAAGATGGATCAGAACCTCTGACTATGATACTTCTTGATCAGAAGATGTCTAGTCCAGAAGGTAACTCAATCAGAGTGTGTGTACCCATTGGTACTGACTCTGAAGCTGAGACAGCAACACGTGTGTCAGTATTTCTGATGCATAGTTCCTTGTGCCCGTGTGACAGTCTGTCATGTTGCGTGTAGATGTGCTTCTCTCCTGTGTGTGATATGTGTATTTACTGTTACTATCTATCTTTAATTTTCAACCGTTGATTTTAAATTGCTTTTTGAATCAACAACGGTTATTTGTCAAAACCACTATACACACACGATCTCCTTCACTTTCGGTTTTTACTCTCTCTCTCTCTTGCTATTTCAAAACCGCTTACCCTCGATTTCTCTCTCGATCTCTCTTCATCTTTCAACCTTCATCTTCTACCTAAACCTTCAACCGCTCCAAAAATGGTGAGTCAAACCAGAAGAGCTACTGCAGATGCATCCCAGTTCCCTCATATGGTAGTTGGTCTAGCAACAGGTCAAAGGGGTCCTGAGAATCCGAATCAAGATCAAGGTCAAGCTCAAGAGCAGATTATTCCGATTGCAGAACGGGGCTGTGCCGTTCACTGCGTATATGCTCCTGAGGAACTTCAAGTACTGGCAGAATGGAGATTCGACCTCGACAACCTTGCTACAAATGGGTATGATCTTCGTCCTGAAGTCCAAGTTCAAGGTTGGGGAAATTACTTCAACAGGCTTCGAGGACCGGTGTATGACAAACTGATCAAGGAATTCTGGAAGCACGCCGACTGCGATGATACTCAGGTGGTATCTCACATTCTTGGAAGAAAGATCATCATTACAGAGAAGTCTTTCGTGAATCTGCTGGGTGCAGAAACTGCTCTTGGGTATCGTTTCCAATTCACTGAATCGAAGCTGAAACCCAAGACGAAGGATGAGACCAACAAGGCCCTGTACACCAATTACAAACCGGGCAAGACTAATTACAAAGTGATGGACCTTCATCCCAAGCTCAGGATCTGGCACAAGATTCTGCTCAACTGCATACACAGAGACCAAAGGGCAGTTCCCCAGACTACATCAACTTCAACCAGAAGGCGATGTTGTTCTTCATCCAAGACAAGAAGAAGATCTGCCTTCCCTACTTCCTGTTCTCCTACTTGAAGGAGTGTATCCGGAAGTCTCGGACCACTGCCTCCATCAAGTCAGCAATCAAGTATATTCCCTTTGGGAGACTGTTGTCTGATCTCTTCATTGAGAGTGGCCTCATTCAAGATCTGGTAAATGCTGGATGCACAGAGGATCTGACCACCATTGTCAGTGATGTCTTCACTGCGAATTCTCTAAAGAAAATGGGCCTAGTCAAGAAGAAGATTGCTCCTGCCCATGAAGACACATCTTCTGAAATCAGAAGTAGAAGGGTGCCTCTGAATGACTACCCTCTGTGGACACAGGCAGACAATCCTGAAGCCATTAGGTGCTATGTTGAAGACCTAAGGGCTCAAGGCTATGAAATTGATCTCGATGAATTCTTCAGCAGACTGCCGCCAGCTCCAGAGTTTCCTTCTCCTATCAAGAAGAAAGTTCAGAGGAAGATGATCCTAGAAGAATCTTCTGAGGAATCAGATGTCCCTCTGACCAAAGGGAAGAAGACTGGTCAATCAAAGAGAAAACATGATGAAACCAGCAAGCCCGATGATGGTGATAATGAGGATGATCCTCCTTCCCCTAAGAAGAAGAAGAAGCAGGTCAGAATTGTGGTGAAGCCTACTCGGGTGGAACCAGCTGCTGAAGTGATCAGAAGGATTGAAACTCCTGCCAGAGTGACAAGATCATCAGCACAATCAAGTAAGTCTGCAGTTGCTTCTGATGATGATTTGAATTTATTTGATGCACTCCCCATATCAGCCATGCTCAAACAATCTTCAAATCCACTCACTCCTATTCCTGAGTCCCAACCAGCTGCACAAACCACCTCTCCACCACATTCCCCAAGGTCTTCATTTTTTCAACCTTCTCCTACTGAAGCACCTCTCTGGAATTTGCTCCAGAACCAACCCTCTAGGCCAGATGAACCAACCTCTCCCATTACCATCCAGTACAACCCATTAACTTCTGAACCCATCATCCATGAGCAACCAGAGCCTAACCAAACAGAACCTGGACCCAGAACCTCTGATCACTCTGTCCCAAGAGCATCAGAACGTCTGGCTCCCAGAACCACGAATACAGACTCTTCCACAGCCCTTACACCTGTATCCTTCCCAACAAATGTTACTGATTCTTCTCCTTCCAACAACTCTGAATCCCTTCGAAAATTCATGGAAGTTAGAAAAGAAAAGGTGTCTACCTTAGAAGAATATTATCTCACTTGTCCAAGCCCTAGGAGATATCCTGGCCCTAGACCTGAACGTCTAGTTGACCCCGATGAACCTATCTTGGCCAATCCTTTACATGAGGCAGACCCTTTGGCTCAACAAGCTCACCCTGCCCCTGACCAACAAGAGCCTGTTCTACCAGAACCTGAACCAGAACAATCTGTGTCTAACCAATCCTCAGTTAGATCACCCCATCCTCTGGTTGAAACTTCAGAACCTCACCTTGGAACCTCTGAACCAAATGCTCAAATGTTTAACATTGGCTCTCCACAAGGTGCCTCTGAAGCTCACAGCAGCAATCACCCAGCCTCTCCTGAAACCAACCTCTCTATAATTCCTTACACTCACCTCCGACCCACATCTCTCTCTGAGTGCATCAATATTTTCTATCATGAAGCCTCATTGATGCTACGCAATGTGCAAGGTCAGACTGACCTAAGCGAGAATGCTGAACATGTGGCTGAAGAGTGGAACAATCTAAGCACTTGGCTAGTGGCTCAAGTTCCAGTTATGATGCAGCTCCTGCATGCAGAGGGAAGTCAGAGGATCGAGGCTGCAAAGCAAAGGTTTGCTAGAAGGGTGGCTCTTCATGAACAAGAACAGAGACATAAGCTACTTGAAGCTATTGAAGAAGCCAAAAGAAAGAAAGAACAAGCAGAAGAAGCTGCACGTCAAGCAGCAGCTCAAGCTGAACAAGCCAGATTAGAGACAGAACGACTTGAAGCTGAGGCTGAAACTCTTAGATGCCAAGCACTTGCACCCGTAGTTTTTACTCTTGCTGCTTCTGCTTCCACTCCAGCTCCTCACGCTGCTCAGAATGTTCCTTCTAGTTCTACACAGCCAAACTCGTCCAGACTCGACATTGTGGAACAACGTCTTGACGCTCATGAGTCTCTGCTGATTGAAATGAAGCAAATGATGATGGAACTTCTGCGTCGATCTGATAAACCCTAGCTTTAGGATCTCTTCGTTTTGATTTCTTTTCCTTTATCTATGTTTTATTTCGTTAACCTCTGGCTCTTTCTTGTTAATCTTTACTTTGTTCGTTTGTGATTATCTATGCATATATATATATATATCTGACATTATGTTTGCAAATTTTTTTTTATTATTCATCATAACCGCTTTTACATCATACATTTTCTTTCTTTTTCCTAAAATCCTAGAATGGAGGATCCCTCCTCATTCTTCTGCACTCCTGGCGCTGCTCTGACCTCTCCTTCTCCAGACGCTCCAGTGCATACTGGATGTTGTTGAGCCTGTCTTTTAGCTCATCCCTCTCCAGAATCTCTTCTGCAGTCTTGAGCTTCTTTTCCAAAATCTTTTTTTCTTCCAGCAGCTTTAGTTCAAGCTGGCTGAGTTCTTGCACTTCCTCCACGAAGGCAAGGAATTCCCTCAAGTCTTTCTTCAACTCTGGACGCAGGTCTTCTTCCAGTAGTGTGTTTGTCAGCTCTGAGATGGTCTTTGTACCCTCTGGATGCCTAATGTTAAGGAACAAGTCCTCCTCAAAGGCCTTCTTTCTCAGCTCTTCTAGTGCTACGATGTATGATGTCATTTTTTTTACTGAAAATTGCTCGAGTTGTGAAGCTTACCTCTCTCTCCAACGCTTTATATAGGCTTCACTTTCTCTCTGAAAGTTAATGCTCCTACAGTTTCTCGAGGTTAAGTT
This sequence comes from Lotus japonicus, assembly GCF_012489685.1. Lineage (NCBI taxonomy): Eukaryota > Viridiplantae > Streptophyta > Magnoliopsida > Fabales > Fabaceae > Lotus > Lotus japonicus. The sequence continues at coordinate 24,568,497 of NC_080045.1, forward strand.
CTTGGTAACTGACCCTCCTCTTTACTCCCTTGGCCGGTGGTAAACGTTCTTATCTTGCATTAACTCTTCTATTTATTTCGTCTAACTCTGATTCATGCATCGTGTTCATTTTCTTTAAACTTAGACCTTCTCTAAGGGGGAGTACCTTGTACTTCAAGCTAAGTTTTTCACACCCCAAGCTTTTTGCTTATGACAAAAAGGGGGAGTAAACCCAGTTTTTGATGTGTAAGATGTGTTAGTGTGATTTATTTTTCTTTTAGAGAATTTAAGAGTTCCACCTTTATGACCATAGATGTGTCACTGGGCAAATACAAGGAATACATTTCACTTCTTCTGAAGTGATTCTAATTTGACTCTGATACCCAAGATTCTGATACCTTGTCCGTGACTCTGATTACTTATGCGCTCTGATTACTCTATTTTCATCTATGTCATAAGTTTTTCACTCTGAACTCTTATATCATTTAGCTCAGAATCTAGACTTTACTAATGTTTTCATCAAGTATTAGATTCAGGGGGAGCTAAGCTCAGAATCAAGCAGTGACTTGAATTCGGAATGAGCAAGATAAACTATTCACATCAGGATAATTCTTATTCTATATCTCTAAACTCTGAGTGAATTCAGTTTAATGTTTAAGAATTGTTCATCAAAAATCTTAGTTTTGTCATCATCAAAAAGGGGGATTGTAAGATCAAGTTTTGATCTAGTAGTACAACTCTATGTTTTGATGATTACAAGTTAACCTTTTGATATGAACAATTGTGGTACTCTAACGTGTTTTTCTGAGTGTGCTATTTACAGGCTCTGACCTCAACTCAATCTCACACAAATCAGAAGCACTGTGTATAAAGAGCGACCCAAGCAACGCTTTCGCATTCACCATGTTCAGTATGAACAGTGGAAAAGCTTCAGAAGTTCTGAAGTTATACAAACTCTGATGTGGACTCAGTCACTAGAAGTTCTGAAGATCCAGAAAGTCTGATAACCAAGAAACACTGAAGGCTCAGATATTCTGATGGTGTAGAAGACTCTGAAGATCCAGAAGCTGATTAGTGAAATTCTGATGTCCAGAAGCAAGATACTCTGAAGACCATGTACTTCCCTCTGAGTTCAGAATCAGAAGAAACAATGGTCAGAGGGATCTGGGCTTTCCCTCTGACTCTGATCAACCGGCTTCACAAGTTCCAACATGAAGCTTTCTCCTGATCAGAAGTCTCCTAGGTTTAAAGGTCAAGTCGCTATCCAAGTAACAAAAGCAACTGTACCTTCCTGACGACCTACCTAACAGTCTCAGACACAGCAGAAGCTGGATTTTCCAGAACTGCCCTCCAACGGTAGCATTTCCCATGCAACGCTCAACCCTAATCCTTGGAGTATATAAAGAGGCTGAAGACTGAAAGAAGCGGCTAAAGCATTTACATACGCGCAAGACAAATTCAAATTCTTCTAAGCTTTCTTTCATCTGAAATTCATTGAGTTTACTATTAGCTTTTTAGAAGCAATCTCTTGTAAACAATTCTTTGATAAACAGTTTGTTTAGTTCCTTTAGGAGATCAAGGTTGATCGGATCCTAGAGAAGACTAAGAGAGTGAATCTTAGTGTGAGCTAAGTCAGTGTAATTGTTAGTCACTTGTAGGTTTCAAGGGCAGTTGTAACTCTTACCTGATTAGTGGATTGCCTTCTTCTAAGAAGGAAGAAATCACCTTAACGGGTGGACTGGAGTAGCTTGAGTGATTTATCAAGTGAACCAGGATAAAATCCTTGTGTGCTTTTCTATCTCTTATCTTTAGCACTTAAGTTCTCGAAAGATTTGTCAAAATTTTAAGGTGGAAGCTTTATCTTGAAAACGTTATTCAAAACCCCCCTTTCTACCGTTTTTCATACCTTCAGAAGGTGCATCCCAAGGAGTTCCTAGAAGGTGATCTAGTCCTTAAGAAGATTTTGCCCACTCAAAAAGACCACCGAGGTAAATGGACCCCAAATTATGAAGGTCCATATGTAGTCAAAAGAGTATTCT
>NC_080045.1:24570614-24628621 GCF_012489685.1 Lotus japonicus
GCCTCTGTTCTGATCCATTGTCACTTCCCTCTGGCGTTGGTGCTGATCACGTGCCTCCTCAGCAGCACGCCTCATAGCATTATCGTTTGCCTGTGCAGTCACAGCTTGGGCCATAGTGGCCATCATCTCAGCTAGTTGGTTAGCGTTCACCATGTTCTGCTAAATTAACAACCAGTTAGTGCTCATCATAAGATAGCATCCAAATAACTATAAAATATGATTAAGCAATAACTTCAAACAATTCTAAGCGAAAATCGCTTGGCAGACAATCAATTTTTACTCTTCGCAGAGTCACACAACCTAGCACAGAAGACCTATTCCCCAAAGACTCCCGAAAGACTCGACTAAGCTCTGATACCACAAATGTAACACCCCGATTTCGGTGGCGTCACTTTAGTAACCAAAAGAAAATACTTTAAGCGGAAAAACGTGAATTATTTTTTTTCGACAATATAACTAAAGACAGAAAGCAATAAAACTCCCCAACAAAAGATAAAAGGAACTACTATACAACTATATATACATGCCTCGTGTCGGGTGACAGAAAAGAGTAACGCCCGAAGGCAATATGTACAGTCCAAGATGAAGATACTGTGTCCGCAACACTAACCTACAAAAACTGAGAGCAAGTTGGCCCAGCGGCCTAAGAAAAGACCCCCTAAATCCAACCAGCTCTCTGTGATCTCCATAGGAAACCACACAAAAGCTACCGGTAGGAAAACTACCCTGTCCCCAAAAACGGAAGCATGACGGTCAGAGCATCGACACAACTCCTACACTATCCCTACCCGAGGAGCCCACACTAGCACTCGATCCTACATGCTAGCGCGGTCGTCATCCGAATCTGCATCCAGGACGACTAGGTCGACGTACTCAGCACTGCCCTCTCTGTCCACCCTAATGCGCTCCCGCACTGGACTCTCGGGCTCGGGGCCCGGAACGAGATCCGCGACGACAGCAGCAGCAGTAGACGGACTAGACTCCGTCGAAGCCCCACCTACTGGCAACTCCTCAGAAGGATCCTCATCATCTGAAGGAGATGGTGGCGGTGGAGGTACTCCCAAGCCGGGTCCACAGTGTACTCCTGGAGGCAGGTTGAAGCTCACTATGTGCCTCCTCATCACTCCCTCCGTCAAGCGTCCGAATCGATCGACACGGTCCTCCATGATCCGACCGGTGTAGGTCGCACGGTGGCCCTCGGGATCGACCACCCATGCACCTGGGTCGTCTTGGTCAAGCATCTCGTACCTGGTCCCCCCTGATGGGCTGACCATGGTAAACCAATCCCCCATACTCATCTGACAAATGGCGTAGTCCGCCCAAACACACACAGCAGACGCGAGGGTCAACTCCAAAGAATTATATAATTAATAAAACCAGATATAATTATAGGATAATAAATACTAGCCTCTCAGGCTTATAAGTTTTGGGATAGCTTCCTAGGGTTGCATGTATCACAATAAATATAAAGAGCCATAAAAACAAGTAGCATGCCTCAAAAATAGGATAAACAGTTACCAATCACACTCAGCAACTAAGTTAGCATGTATGTTGCATGAAATGCAATGCTGGGTAACAAAATGCATTCCGGAAGAAGGATGGACATCAACGAGACGGCCCTAACACCAGCCACGGTGGGTACCTTCCTGCTCGCGTGTCTCTTACACCACACAAAAGTAGTCAGATCAGCAGTGAACCCGTAGGTCTGCCATTCCGTCTGCTACTGAGGACCACCGTAGTGTCCTAAATATGGAAATCCGGGTCTTATGACCATTTTGGAATCCACCGAGGTCCGGTATCACGCCGTGTATTAACCTCAAAATGAGTGCATGAATGCAAGTGATTAGCCAAACAACGTCTCCGACCTCACCCGACACGTCGCCACGTGTTCTAGATTAACTTAAAGTCTCTAAAAGAATACCCTAAGGTAAATGTCGATTCTGCGACAAAATACAATTAATCATAAACAAAAGAGTGCAGCCACTCACGACAACTCTTCGAGTCATCAATGCTCTCACGAAGTCTCACGCTTCTGTGGAGTCTCACACATTCACAAAGTCTCACGCTTCAGTGAAGTTTTATGCTTTCACAAGGTCTCACGCCTCAGTGAATTTACACACTTGCACGAAGTCTCACGCTTCAATGAAGTTTCATGCTGTTCACGAGGTCTCACGCCTCAGTGAAGATCCATGCTTTCCACAAGGTCTCACGCCTCAGTGGAGTATCACGCATTCACAAGGTCTCACACCTCCGTGAAGCTTCTCGGCTCATCCCTTGGATGGCTAAACAAACTGCTCCCAGAGCGAATGAGTATCAACATACCCAAAACTCGAAATCTTCCCAACACTTGGATCCGACGACACTTCTCATTTTCCAAAACTAAACTTCAATCCAAAGCTTGCATCCGAGATTGTTATCTTTATTTAAAGGTTTAGAGGTTGTTTAATATCTTATGAATTTCTTTATAAAAATAGCTCTTTTTAGTCTTATCGTATTCCCTATGAGTTCAAAGTTCCCATAAACCCAAGTAATTCCCTGAGAAGGTCTCGATCCATTGGAGCATGACAAGGTCCGAACTCCGTTCGTCCTTTTTAAAACTCTCTCAAAATCTCATAAAAATTCGGCATGACCTGCCCGCAATCCTCACTTTTCAGAATCTCAGGTACAAGTGTAATAGCATCATTGAAACAGCTCAACCAAAAGACATAAACAGCATATTCCAACACATCCTAAGTTAACCATGTAGCACATAGCATGTGAATCATTTAGCACACAATATCATGGCATCAAGTACTCAACAAGTTCGGCCGAAGCCTCAGAAATCATTTCAGACATTTAGCAATTAGGTGCATAACACATAAATCAAGTCGAATTTCATCGACACCTAAAGCATTATCTAGTAATTCAGAGAGTAGCCCTCACCGGTGGGTCTTCCAGCTTCCTCCTCAAAATGTTCTTCAAGCTCTTCTCCTTGGTTTCTTGGAATCTCCTCAAACGAACCTTAAGCAAAAATCACAGAAATCAACACCAAGAGTCAGAAACTCAGCAATCAAAGAGTCCTAGGGTTACACAGTACACTACTACCTCCGTGGTATGACAATCTAACGCGTTAAGACAAGTTTTCGAAAAATCGGATTCTCCTCCCCCCTTGATATAGCTCTCGGCCACTTTCCTTAATTGGGAGGGTCGATTTTTCTTCGATCAAACTTGGTTCCTAGGTTAACATAAGCCGTAACTAAGACGGTTCTAGGCTCGGAAAAATTTTCGGATCGAAAACTGATATAGGGGTAGTTTGGTCATTATTTTTAGCTCAGAATTTCAAAATTGGATTTTTGAAAAACAAATTGGATGGGGACGTCCACAACGACGTTTATGACGACAAATCCTACTAGCACTAAGCCAAGTCGATAGATTAGAGCGTAAAGGTTGCGACTTTGGCGAAAAATGGGTATTTAGGGTAGAAATTGATCCCGGCGGCATTTCGTCGACATTTGACAAAATCTAATCCGCAGAACACGCTCAGGAGCATGCAGGGAAGAAGTTTAGACGCTGAAATCAACTGATTTGAACAGTTTTTCAAAAACCTCAAAATTTTGAACTCAGAAAGTCGCAGGAGAAATGGACAGAAACGACGATTCGAAGGAGAGTATAGATTACCTACCTCGAGGTCTTCGATTAGTGACGAACGGTGAAGCAAACGGGCAAGAAACGACGAAGATCCGGATCTCTCTCTCTCTCTAGAAACTCGCGGCTTGGAGGGGTGGGGAAATTGGGTTTTGTGAAAAAAATCTAATTTTTCAACTATTTATAGGTTTTGGAAAAAACGGAAAAATGATTTTTTTGCGATTCCGATTTTTCCTGCGCGTTCCTCTGCGCATTCTAAGATAGGTTCTGGCGACAGAATTCCAGAACTCAAAATAGAATTCTTGGAATTAAACCAAAAGATCCAAAATCGGCATAGGTCGGTGTAAGTCGGTTTATCCCGAAAAACTACTTTTTGCAGTGATCGTCGGATGAGAAAACTTCCTTCTGAAGAAAGATTAGGAGTGATGAGAGAAGTAGGAGAACGCGGGTGGAATCTTCATTTGAGTTTCCGGATAGAAAAAGTCTTCATCGTCTGTCGATCTTAGGTTTTTCGAACTATCAGGGATTCCGTTTCGGCAAACTTCCGAGAATTGGAATTTGACGTTCGTACATTCCAGGATTTCGCATCGAAATGGTTGTTTAAGGACGGAAAAGAGAAGTTCTAACATTTCTCTGAGGATTTTTGGAATTAGTTTCCATCGTGTCCTAAAGCGTAAATTAACTATACACTAATACCTTCGACCTAGGATTAAGCGTATGTTAGTCGTGCTATAACTCTTTCGGTTTTCGATACATTCTTGGACTTTTCCTGAACCTCTTTCCTTCCCAAATTTATCTTAATCAAATAACTTATTTATTTTATTCACTTATCCAAAACGTTAAAACTTGGGCCTTACACCCTTTAGCTCAACCCATTCAACCAGAACCAGAAAACTCAGTATCTAACCATTCCTCTGTTAGATCACCTTGAGACCGACACTGTAACACCCCGATTTCGGTGGCGTCACTTTAGTAACCAAAAGTAAACTTAATGCGGAAAAACGTGAATATTTTTTTTTGATAATAACTAAGACAAGACTGAATTAAATAAAACCCAAATGCGAAAAGTAATAAAACTAATATACAATATATAAACAGCCCCCGCTGTAAGTAACAACCTCGTCACGAGTAACCTCCAGTGACGGAAAGAAAAGTGCAATGCCCGTAGGCAATATATACAAACCAAATGAAAAGGGTGAAGTGCCCGCAACACCATCCCTCAAAACTGAGAATCAGCTGACCCAATGGCCTGAAAATAAGACCTCCTAAGTCCAACCAACTCTCTGTGATTCCCGTAAGGAAACCACACAAAAAGCTATAGGCGGATCTACCCTGTCCCCTAAGTAACAAATGAAGCAAGACTGTCAGAGCTAAAACTCTACTCCTACACTAATCCTAACTCGAGGAGCTCATACCAACACTCAAAACTATGTGCTAGCATGATCGTCGTCTGAATCAGAATCCAGAACGACCAAGTCTATCAACCCTATCCGTCCTCCCCTCGCTCCTGCAACACTCTCCGATGCTGGACTCACGGGCTTAGGGCCCGAACCCTGATCATCAATGATCGCAACGGAGGGTGCACTAGACCCTGCCGAAGGCACTCCCACTGGAATCTCCTCTGAGGGATCCTCCTCCTCTGAAGATGACGGTGGCGGCGGTGCTCCTCCAAGACCTGGTCCACAGTGAACGCCCGGTGGCAAGTTGAAGCTGATAGAGCATCGCCTCAACACTCCTGACCTCAAGAGTCCTCCACTATCCACGTGGTCCTCCATGATACGCCCCGAATACGTCGCTCGGTGGCTCGCGGGGTCAACCACCCACGACCCGGGGTCGTCCTGGTCGATCATCTCGTACCTAATCCCCCCCGAAGGGTGGACCATTGCGAACCAATCCGCAATGTTCATCTGACAAAAGGCGTTGTCCGCCAAAACACACACAGAAGACGCGAGGGTCAACTCTAAAGAACTACGTAGATAATAAATCCAATAGGTACAAATAATAGATAGCCACTTAGGCTTATAGCTAAAGATATCATTCCTAGGGTTGCATGTTCCACAATAACATGAACGCAATAATAACACTTAGCATGTTACAAGTAAGATAATCAAATAGCAATCACACTCAACAACTAAATTAGTATGCATGTTGCATGATATGTATGCAGGTTAACCCAGTCAACCAATATGCAATCCGGAACGGATGGACATCAACGGATCAGCCCTTCACCAGCCACGGTGGTGCCATTTCGGCCCGCGTGCCTCTTACTCCAACAACAACGGTAGTCAGATCAGCCGTAACCCGTAGGTCTGCCATTTCGGTCTGCTACAAGAGACGTCTACAGACGCTCTATCACGGAAATCCGGGTCTTATGACCATTTTGGAATCCGACGAGGTCCAGAGTACGTCCTGTGTTAATACCCCATTAATGTTGCATGAATGCAGGATGATTAGTCAACCAACGTCTCCGATCTCACTCGACACGTCGCCACGTGTTCTAGGTAAATTAAAGTCTCTAAAATCTTACCCTAAGGCAAAGTCGATTCTGCGACAAAAGACACACTTCACAACACACATCGCTGCTCCAACAGCACAAGAGTATTACATACTCGGGAACTAACGGTTCCCCGGACTTATCCCCAGGATAGCCCAACAACATCGCTGCTCCAACAGCACAACAACCAACGCTGCTCCAACAGCACAACAACCAACGCTGCTCCAACAGCACAACAACAACAGACTCAACACTTGGATCCAACGACACTTCTCGTTTTCCATACTATGATTTTCATCCAAAGCCTCCTTTCGAGATTATTACCCTTACTTAAAGATTTAGAGGTTGTTTAATGTCTTATGAATTTTCTTTTCAAAATAATATCCTTTTTAGTCTTATCGCAATTCCTATAAGTTCTCGGGATCTTCGAATCCCCAAATGACTCCAGAGAATGTCTCGATCCATAAACCCTATACAAGGCCCGAACCTCGTTCGTCCTATCAAACTTTCTCAAAACTCTCAAAATAAAATCGGCATGACCTGCCCGCTATTCTCACCATTCAGAATCTCAGATTTTCAGTGTAAAGCATATTTAAATCATCACAATCAACAACATGTCATATATCAATAAATCGCATCATAAACACTTAGCACTTAGCATATAAAGCATGCACCACACATCCTAGATTACCCACATAGCACATAGCATGTAAGTCAATCTTCAAAAACATTCAGTAGATGAATCATCTACATTGTCAGCCGAAGCCTCAGAAAACATTTTCAATCACACACAATCTCAGTGCATAAACAGTAAACAATGTCGAAATATCGACCCTAAGCATTAACTAGAGATTCAGTGAGAAGCCCTCACCTGAAGGTTCTCCAGCAAAAACTTCAAACTCTTCTTCACAAGCAAGGTGTTGATCCTCAGGAAATTCCTCAAAATCACCTTTAGAACAAAACCACAAAAATCAATCAGAATCTATCGGAAACTAAGCTATCGATACTTACTAAGGTTACTCGAAGTAATCTATACTCTAAGGTACGATAATCTAGCGCGAAAAGACAAGTTTTCGGAAAAGGAAATTTCCTCCTCCCCCCTTATAGCTCTCGGCCACTATAGGTAATTGTAGGGTTCGATTTTTCTTCGATCAAACTTGGTTCCTATGCTTTCATAAGCCGTAACTAAGGGTATTCTGAACTCGGAAAAATTATCGGATCAAAAACTGTCGCAGGGGTATTTTGGTCATGATTTTTAACTTAGGATTTTCAAAACTGAAATCCCAAAAATAAAATTTTGCAGGGACGTCACCAACGACGTTTATAACAACTAATCCTACTAGCACTAAGCTAAGGCGATAGTTTACAGCCTAAAGATTGGAACTTTACTCAAAAACTACATAAAATGGGTATTTTAGGTTCAAATTGATTCCGGCGGAATTCCGGCGACATAACGGAAAATCTAATCCGGCAGAAGTGATCTTGGGCATACATAGAAGAGGTTTAGAATCAGAAATGAAAGATTCAGGATAGTTTTGCAAAAACCCATAAACTATCCGCTCAGAAAACTCTACAGAAAAGCTATGGAAAAAGCGATCGGAGGTAAGGATTAGCGACTATACCTCGAAACCTTGAAGTAGCAACTGATTGATCGACGATCAAGCAAACGATGAAGAAAAACTCTTCTTCCTTCTTCCTTGTTCTTGGCCGCGGTTTAGAGGAGAGAAAATGGAGGAAAATTGTGTTTTTTCTTCCTTTGTTTGCTATATATAGAAGGTGGAAATTCGCGGGAAAATGAAAGTTCCGCGAATCCGATTTTTCCGGCGTCATTCACCATGAATTCTAAGATAGGTTTTGGCAAAGGAATTCCCAAGCTAAGAAGATGTCTCCTTGTATTTTTGGCAACTAATGCAAAGTCGGTGCAAAGTCGGTGTAAAACTATTTTACCCGATAAGTTGCTTTTTGCCTCGAATGTCGGAATGGAAAACTTCCTTCTGAAGAAAGATTGAAATCATCAAGAGAAATGGGTGTACGCGTGTGGAATATTCATTTGAAGCTCTGAATAGATAAAGTCCTCAAAGTCGGGAAATTCTAGGGTTTTGAAATACCAGGGATTCAGTTTCGGCAAACTTCCGATGATTGGAATCGGACGTTCGTAGATCCTAGAGTTTCGCCTCGAAACGATTGTTATATATGGAAGAAGAGAAATTCTAACATTTCTCTGAAGATTTTTGGAATTAACTGCCAGCGTGCCTAAAAGTGAAAATTAGCTATATACTAGGGTTTCTGACCTAGGTTTAAGCGTAAAACGTTCGTGCTATAACTTTTATCGATCATAATGAAATCCTTGAACTTTTCCTGAACTTTCTCCTTCATAAATATATTTCATTTAATAAACTTTCGTTCAGGTTTCCCTTCACTTCACATCAACCCTAATCGTGAATAAAAAGTTTATTCACTTAACATAAGCCTAAAACTCGGGCCTTACAGACACTTCAAATGTCCAGCAACCACCACCCTTCAAATGTCCAAACCTTGAGATGTTGGTTCTCCTCAAGGTGCTTCTGAGGCCAATAGCAGCAACCACCCCACTTCTCCTGAAACCAATCTCTCCATTGTTCCCTATACCTACCTCAAGCCAAACTCCCTTCTTGAGTGCATCAGTGTCTTTAATCATGAAGCATCACTGATGATTCGCAATGTGCAAGGTCACACTGACCTTAGAAAGAATTCTGACTCTGTTGCTGAAGAATGGAATCGTCTGAGTGATTGGATAATTGCTCAAGTTCCTTTTATGATGAGTCATCACACCGCGGAAAGGGATCAGAGGATTGAGGCTGCTAGGCAGCGTTTCAACATAAGAGTGGCTCTGCATGAACAACAGCTAAGAGTTGAGTTACTTGAAGCTGTTGAGGAAGCAAGAAGAAAGAAAGAACAAGCAGAAGAAGCTGCACGACAAGAGGCTGTAAAAGTTGCAAATGCAAGGTTAGAAGCGGAACGGTTACAAGCTGAAGCTGAAGCTCTCAGATGTCAAGCCCTTTCACCAGTTCCTTTCACACATGCTGATTCTCAATCCACTCAAGCTCCTCACTCTGCTCAGGATGTTCCCTCTACTTCAACTCAGCCAAGTTCTTCCAGACTTGACATTTTGGAACAACGTCTCAACTCTCATGAGACTCTCCTGATCGACATGAATCGAGCTCTTCAAGAACTTCTGCGTCGCACTACCAAGCCCTAGTTCTTAGGATTTCTTTCGTTTTTCTTCCTTAATTTATTTTACTTTTTATTTATCGTTTTCCTAACTTTATGATATTTGCATTATGTGTTATATATATATATATTTTTTTAAGCGGTTTTTTATTCTTTGTTTCTCATTGCATCATTTATAACATATGTTTGCAAAACTTTTATTTATTCATATATATAGATCATATTCATTACATCATACATTTCCCTATCTAGAATGGAGGATCCTTCCTCATTCTTCTGCATTCCTGGCGCTGCTCCACTCTTTCCCTCTTCAGACGATCCAGTGTATATTCTATGTTGCCGAGCTTGATGCTCAGCTCATCCTTCTCCAGACTATCCTCTATCGTCTTGAGACTCTTTTCCACTGTTTCTTTCTCCTTCAACAGATTCAGCTCAAGCTGGCACAGCTCCTGAATCTCCTCCACGAAGCAGAGGAATTCTTTCAGATCTTTCTCCAACTCTGGACCAAGATCCTCTTCTAGCAGTGTCTTCGTCAGCTCATATATGGTTCTGGCACCATCAGGTTGCCTAATATGGAGGAACATATCTTCCTCGAAAGCCTTCCTTCTAAGCTCTTCTAATGCAATCATGTATGATGCCATTTTCTTATACTTGGAATTGATCGAGTTGTGAAGCTTACTTTGTTCTTCATCGCTTTATATAAGCTTCATTCTCTCTCTGGAAGTTATTGCTCCTACAGTTTCTCGAGGTTAAGTCCTTGGTAACTGAAGCTTCTCTTTACTCCCGTGGCCGGTGGTAAACGTTCTACATTCGCATTAATTCTTTCTTTAATTCGCTTATTTCTCTTTCATACATCTTTTATTTCTCCATCTTTTTGAAACTTAGACCTTCTCTAAGGTGGAGTACCTTGTACTTCAAGCTAAGTTTTTCACACCTCAAGCTTTTTGCTTATGACAAAAAGGAAGAGTACACCTAGTTTTTGATGTGTAAGCTGTGTTAGTGTGATTTATTTTTCTTTTGGAGAATTTAAGAGTTCCACCTTTATGACCATAGATGTGTCGCTGGGCAAATACAAGGAATACATTTCACTTCTTCTGAAGTGATTCTATTTGACTCTGATACCCTACTGTTGACTCTGAATACTTATGTGCTCTGATTATTTCAATTCATCTATGTCATGCGCTTTCACTCTGAACTCTTATTTTATTTAGCTCAGAATCTAGATTTTACTAACGTTTTCATTAAGTCCTAGATTCAGGGGGAGCTAAGCTCAGAATCAAGTTGTGACTTGAATTCATAATGAGCAGAATAAACCATTCACATTAGGATAAGTCTAATTCTATTTCTCTAAACTCTGAGTGAATTCAGTTTATTGTTTAAGAATTGTTCATCAAAATACTTGGTTTTGTCATCATCAAAAAGGGGGAGATTGTAAGATCAAGTTTTGATCGAGTAGTACAACTTTATGTTTTGATGATTACAAGTTAACATTTTAGTATGAACAATTATGGTACTCTAACGTGTTTTTCTGAGTGTACTATTTACAGGCTCTGACCTCAATGTTTTCTCACACAAATCAGAAGCACTGTGCTTAAAGAGTGACCCAAGAAACGCTTTCACAAACTCTATGTTCAATCTGAACAGTAGAAAAGCTTCAGAAGATCTGAAGTCAAACAAGCTCTGATATGGACTCAATCACTTGAAGTTCTGAAGATCCAGAAGTTCTGACAACCCAGACACTCTGAAGGTTCAGATGTTCTGATGGTGTAGAAGACTCTGAAGATCCAAAAGCTGAAAAGTGGAGACTGTGAAGTCCAGAAGCAAAATGGCTCTGAAGACCAAGTACTTCCCTCTAAGCTCAGAATCAGAAGGTACAACCGTCAGAGGATCCATGCTTCCCTCTAACTCTGATCAACAAGCTTCACAAGTCCCAACACGAAGCAATCCTCTTATCAGAAGTCAAACAAGGTTTAAGGTCAAGTCACTATCCAAAGTACAAAAGCAAATGTACTATCCTGACGACCTAACCTAACATTCTCAGCCACAGCAGAAGCTAGAAATTCCAGATCTGCCCTCCAACGGTAGCATTCCCATGCAGCGTTCAAACCCTAATCCTTGGAGAATAAATAGAGGCTGAAGATTGAAAGATGCGGTTGGAAGAATCTCACACGCGCAAGCTATATTCAAACCTTCTAAGCATTCTTTCATCTTGAATTCATTGTGTTTACTATAAGCTTTTTAGAAGCAATCTCTTTGTAAACAATCATTCTTAAACAGTTGTTTAGTTTACCTTTAGGAGATCAAGGTTGATCGGATCCTAGAGAAGACTAAGAGAGTGAATCTTAGTGTGAGCTAAGTTAGTGTATTGTTAGTCACTTGTAGGTTTCAAGTGCAGTTGTAACAATTACCTGATTATTGGATTGCCTTCATTCTAAGAAGGAAGAAATCACCTTAACGGGTGGACTGGACTAGCTTGAGTGATTCATCAAGTGAACCAGGATAAAATCCTTGTGTGCTTTTCTATCTCTTATCTTAAGCACTTTATTTGTTCTTGAAAGATTTGCTAAAATCTTTAAGGTGGAAGTTTTATTCTGAAAACGTTATTCAAACCCCCCCCCCATTTCTACCGTTTTTCATACCTTCAAAACGTTGATCCAAGGTTATTGGAACTGCACGAGACATAGCCACTTCATCAGCCCTGAGAATCTGAAGATGCTGCTTGAGAATGATCTCAGTGAGAAGTGAAGGAAATGAAACAGGCAGCTTCACAGCACAAGTATCAACATGCTTTAATGTCTGCTCAAACACAAAAGTTCCAAAATCAAAAGCAATAGACTTGCCAATCCTATAGATCAATTTGGCAAGAGAGGCAGAAACACCAGAGGTATGTTGTGTAGGAACCCAATTCACCGCACCAATCCTGTTAAGGATTGCATAATTCACAGTAAGATTTCCAGTGGACAACAACTTCTTGCTGGGCCGCTTCTTCACATAACCAGCAGTAAGTTCCTTGGCAACATCATCCATGGAAACTTCCTCATCAGCAAATTCAATAGCGCTTCTTCCAAGTGCTTGATTTATCACAGCAGGTGAGAACACAACACATTCAGCCCTCACAAAAACCTTCCTGAATTCATCACTCTCAGGAAGTCCAACATCCACAGAGTGATTCACCAAGAACTCTCTCACAAGCTTCTCATAGCACCTTCCAACATTTTGAATTGTCTTCATCAGACCAGCCTTCTCAATAAGAGCAATAACATCTTACATTCAAGAACATCAGAACCAACTTCCCTTTCCTTGGCCATTCTCCTCTTGCAAACAAACTTCCACTTCTGAACATTATCTTCTAAATGAAAAGACACTCTATCAATGGGAACATCAGGAAACTTTTGAGGAATACGCTTACCAGAAAACTTTTTTTTCTCAGAGGGTCGAATGTCCTGGACATCGACTTCAGCATCTTACTCAGATTCTTCAACATCAACTGGAATCTTCCTTTTCTTCTTCTCACTTGGAGTCTTGACAGCCTTTTGCTTTCCATTATCCTTCACACTTGCTTGTCTAGATTTGTAGGTTACAGGAGATGACTTGGATCTCTTTGGTGGAGTATGAGTGACTTCTGGAGTAGAGACCCTTCTTTTTCTTTTCATTCTGGCAACAACGCTATCAGGAATGGACTTAATCAGGGGCTCATCATCAGAATCATCATCAGAGATGTCCTGAACAGAGGCTGGAGCCTGGGTTGGCTCTGCAGAATTGGTATCCTCAGAATTGCAATTCTTTGGATCAACATCCTTTGAAGAGGATGATACAGAGATATCAGGCTGAGTAGCATTGCCTGAATCTTCATGAGAAGTGGAATCATTTCCAGGATTTTCTTTGGCAGAAATTTCCTTAGACCCAGATGTCTCAACATCAGGCACAACATCAGGAGGCGATTTCACAGGAGAGTCTTCAGCATCGATTTCCTCTTCACCAGTAACATCCTCACAGAGAGGAACATTGGTGGGTTCTTTGTTCTGAACCTTGGACATGTATGTCTTTCTTGCTGGGTATCTTGTCTTCGTCTTCCTAGGAGCCTTCTTTGACACAGTAGATGGTTGGGAAGAACCACTCTTCAAACCCATGCATTTCACTCCTTTAGCAGTTCTTTCAATCTTTGCCTTGACAGAGTCATTCTTTGACACAGAAGGGCACGCTAATTGCTATGCATCAAAAAGACAAATCCCTAGATTTCCTCTTAATTTCTCAAAAGTAATTGCATCAAGGGGTTTTGTGAAAATATCAGCCAACTGCTTGTCAGTTGTAACATGCTCCAAATTGACAATTTTATCCTCCACCAAATCTCTAATAAAATGATGTCTAATATCAATATGCTTGGTTCTGCTATGCTGTATGGGATTCTTAGAAATATTGATTGCACTGAGATTGTCGCAGTACAATGTCATGACATCCTGTTCAACATCATACTCTTTCAGCATTGTGAGTTGAGTACAACTACTTCCTACTGCAATATACTCTGCTTCAGCTGTAGACAATGAGACACAATTCTGCTTCTTGCTAAACCATGAAATTAAATTATTCCCCAAGAAGAAACATCCACTAGATGTGCTTTTTCTATCATCTGCACTACTTGCCCAATCTGCATCACAGAATCCAACTAAAGAAGAATTTGTATCATGAGTATAGAGAATACCATAGTCACTTGTGTCGTTGATGTACTTGATAATTCTCTTGACCTGTAGCAGATGACTAGCCTTAGGAGCTTCTTGATATCTTGCACATACACCAACATCAAAGGTGATGTCTGGTCTGCTAGCAGTAAGGTATAACAGGCTTCCAATCATACTTCTATAGAGACTTTGATCAACATCTTCTCCTTGCTCATCCTTGGACAGTTTGATGTGTGTAGAAGTAGGAGTTCTCTTGTGACCAGCCTTTTCAAGGCCAAACTTCTTGACTAAGCCTTTAGCATACTTACTCTGTGATATGAACATAGAATCCTCCATTTGCTTGACTTGTAGCCCTAAAAAATAATTCAATTCACCAACTAAGCTCATCTCAAATTCAGATTTCATTTGTCGGACGAAATGCTCCACCATTGAGTTCGACATTCCTCCAAAAACAATGTCATCCACATAAATCTGTGCTATCATGAGCTTACCTTTGTCATTCTTCACAAACAGAGTTTTATCAATTCCACCCTTACTGTAACCATTGCTTACAAGGAATTCAGTTAACCTTTCATACCAAGCCCTAGGTGCTTGCTTCAAGCCATACAAGGCTTTCTTCAACTTGTACACATGATCTGGATGATGTGGATCTGTAAATCCTTTAGATTGTTCAACATAAACTTCTTCACTCAAATAGCCATTCAGAAAAGCACTCTTCACATCCATCTGATAAAGTTTGAACTTCAAGAGACAAGCAACACCTAACAAGAGTCTTATAGATTCCAGTCTAGCTATTGGAGCAAAAGTCTCATAAAAATCAACCCCTTCTATCTGAGTATATCCTTGAGCAACTAGCCTTGCCTTATTCCTTGTGACTGTTCCAGTTTCATCTGATTTGTTCTTGAAGATCCACTTGGTGCCTATGATGTTAACTTCTTCAGGCCTAGGCACTAATTCCCACACTTCATTTCTCTTGAACTTCTCTAGCTCCTCTTGCATAGCATTTATCCAGTATTCATCAGTGAGAGCTTCATTGACATTCTTGGGTTCTATCTTAGAGATGAAACAACTGTGAGCAATCATACTTCTGGATCTTGTAGTCACCCCTTCTAGAAGATTACCAATAATGTTTTCTTGAGGATGATTCTTCTGAACCCTGATTGATGGAGCTTTGTTTGATGGGATGTCTTTGTCTTCCTTTTCATCAGCACTTGTCTCTGAGTCATTGTTGAAGGCGGTTGCTGGAGCATCGGCTGGAACATCAGCACCATCATCATCTTCATTCAAAACTGCTTCTTCCTTCTTGCTTGGTTCATCATCCACAGTCACATTCACAGATTCCATCATGGTCCTTGTGCGAGAATTAAAAACTCTGTAAGCTTTGTTGTTCATAGAATACCCCATGAAAATCCCTTCATCACTTCTTGGATCAAGCTTCCTTCTAGGATCACGATCTGCAAGGATATAACATTTACTTCCAAATATATGAAAGTATTTTACAGAAGGCTTTCTACCTTTCCATAGTTCATACTGTGTAGAAGATGTCCCTGCCCTGATGGTGACTCTGTTGCGTATGTAACAGGCAGTACTCATAGCTTCAGCCCAGAACTGGTGTGGAATCTTCTTAGCATGTAACATTACTCTAGCTGATTGATAAGCGCATAATTGATACACTTTACGTGTATCTTTCTAAACCTCATTATATACTTTTTTGTGCTTAATTGTTATGACTTAACCATGTTTTGACCATTAGTGCTTATTTGGATTATTCATGGAAAAGTGCTTAATTCTACACTTTTAGTTTCTGTGACTGTTTTGCTAGAACAGGTTGAACCTAGAGTTATAAATATCCAAATAGGGCGAATAATACATTGTTGGAAAGCTAACTCGAAGCCCTACAACTTTCATGTTCAGCACAATTTGAGAAACAGCCTCTAACTTGGTCATAATTGCCTTGCAAAGTTGCTGTCGCTAATCCTGCGAGTCTGGAACAGTCTGCACTAAAATGATCATATCTTGGGTTACAGAACTCCAAATTAGGATCCGATTGAAGTCCCGCGAAGCTGACTTAAAGAGCTACAACTCCCATGTTTACCTCAATTGATGATTCAGACTTCTTTTGGGACCTGCGAATGCCTGATTGTTCAGCAGCTTACTCTTTTATGTGGGCCTGATTTTGTGAAGATTTAGAAAAGATTTAGATAACAAAGATTGTTACTTGATGAACAAGTTTATTTATTAGTATAAATAAGTGAGTTTAGGCTTTTGTTAGACAAAACCACCTCACCACCACCAAACCACCTCACCACATCTCACCATCACCTCCTCCACCTTCTCCTAATATCTCTCTCCATCTTTTCTAGTATGAGTTGCTAAACTCCATAGTTAGTCTTAGGATTTTTAATATTCTTGTATTTGCAAACTTGAGGTTCTGTTCTTAATGCAAATTTCTTCTTTATTAATTCTCTTCATCTCTATTTCTGATCTAGGGTTTGCTTAATTCCGTAGTTTTAGAAATAAGAGTTGATGCATGTTCGCTTAGTTCATGTTAGTTCGTAATTGTTTCTTAATCGCTTAGTTTAGGAAACTGTGAATTGATTTTCGCTTAGTTAATCAACTCTCACGAATTAGGGAAACAATAAGGAAGAATTAATCTTTTGTAACCAATGAAGGTTTGTTGCACTTGAATGTTATAATCCGATGACTAACGCTTTCTTTTATCTGAATTAAATCTCTTTTAATTTCTGTTTGTTACCTTCTATCAAATCAATCAAAAAAATCCCTTTTTAATTGCTTTATTTTACTCTAATATCAATTAATAATTTATCAAGTCCTTGTGAGATCGATCCTGGTGTTCATCACCTTGTACTGCATTCAAAGCAGAATACTTTGGCACGCACCCGCGACAGTGCGTTCGTCAAATTGGCGCCGTTGCCGGGGACTTCGGTGATTATTAATTGTTTTTAGAGTATTTTTTTCCTTTTTTTTTATTTAATCTATTTTATTTTCGTTTTTATTAAAAAAAACAAAAAAAATATCAGTGGCTATACGTAGAATTAATTTGATTTTATAATTACTTAGATTATAGGTTGTTTTTCTTTTATATCTTTTATATTTATCTCATATCTTTTATTCCTATCTCATATCTTTTAATTCTCTTTGCTATCCTCTATTATTATATCACTATCTTCTTTATTTCTATATCTTTTCTCTCTTTTATTTTGTTTTCCTATCTTTTCTATATTCTTCCCCTTATTATTATTATTAGATTTTTTTTTACTAACTTTTTTTTGTTTTGGTTCAGGTCTCTCGTTCAAACTTTTTTTTTCTTTCTTGTTTTTTTTTTAATAACGTTGAATTTTTCTTTTTTGTTATTAACGTGTTTTTTTTGTTTTTTCTTTTCCACTAACGTTGATTTTTTTTTGTTGTAGTGAAAAAAAAAGAAAATAACGGAACACGAGTGTTAATTTGTGGAGTTTTTGCAGTGATGGAAGCTAAACTTGATAAGCTAGAAGCCAAACTCGACGAGATACAATTTTCTGTTATACAAATGTTGCTCAAGAGCTATCAACAACAGTTTGAGTCACCTCAATATTATCCACAAGAGAATTTTGAAAATATTTGGTGTGACCCACCTTGCTATCATCCACAAGGGCAATTCCAACAGCCTATTTATTCACCACCATGCTACTATCCGCAAGAGGAATTTCAATATCCATTTCATGATCCACATCATTCACAAGAGGAATTTCATCAACCTTGGAATGATCCACCCCAATTTTTGGAAGACCTTTCAAAGCAATATGAAGCAAACCAAGCCCAGTTTCAACAACCTCGACACGAGGAACCTTCCATATTGCAAGAAATTCAAGACATGTTGAACCAAATGTCTGCAAATCTCAATGCAAATGCTGATCAACACCTGCAGGATACTGCAAATTTACAAGCTCCAGTTAACGAGATAGTTGCACGCGCTCCCACATTGCAACATGAAGCTGATGTAGAGATTGATGATGAAGTTAATCCTTGTGTTGATACTCATCTTGATGCTAAGACTAATGGTTCTAGTGATGTTAGTGAGTTTGAAGTCGATTTTGCTTCTGATGCTGATTTTAATGATGAAGCCAACCAACAAGAAATACATCTCCCTCTTCCACATAGAACTTATGAGAATGAGAAGATGTATCATGGTGAAGAAGAAAATAAGTTGTTGGATGATTTCAAGAAATGTTTTGCAAAGGATGAAGTTAAGAAGATGGATGTAGAACGTGGATCTAAATTAGCAATTTTTCCACATAAGCCGCTTTTAATTAATCTAGACATTTTTGAAAAAGTCGTGCTTATTGGAGAGTCCATTGATTGCAACCAATCAATTTCCATGGAGGACTACTCTTTGAAACCCTTGCCAAAGCCTCCAGACAAAGAGTTGATTGTTGAATGTACTAATTTTTCATTTACTCTTATTTCAGGTGGTACACATGCTTGGAAAAAGTTTTCACTCAAACTGAACATTATCATGAGTCATGCTGAAGGTGCTAGAAAACAGTTTGAGTTTGTTAAGATTGTTGCAGATGAGATCCCTCCAAAGCCACCTGACTTGTGGATTGTCGTTGTTGTGCCTCAAGACTATGAGCTTCCCCTTAATGCAAGGCCTCCACCGGACCCAGGTGATAGCATTTTCAGAGCATTACCAGGTTTCATGTCTCGCCAGCTCCCTTGATCCCTGGTTTTTCCTAACCTTTCTCTTTTATTACACTTGTCTAATTTATTTGATGATTTGTGCCACACATTGTGGACAATGTGTGATTTAAGTGTGGGGGTGGGAATCTTATTTAGGAGCAGTAGAACCTCAGTTAGGATAGTTTGCAGTTTCAATTTATTTGCTTTATTTTTATTATTTTCAATAAAAGAGTTCACACTTTTTCAATGAGTTTTAGAGATGCTGAGTTTGTGAGCAATGTAACCACTTTTCTGTTAAGTTTCATGTCTCTTTTGGATGAAGTTGCTTGCATTTTGAGTTCATCATGATTTGCATTGAGAACTGATTTGTTGGATTCATTGTGTTATATGCTTGCCATGTGAGACTACCTTGTGAGATTTTGGACCAAACACTTGAATGGTAATATCTTTGCCATGATTCTCTTCTTTCTTGTGTGATTTCCTCATGTTTATATGCACTGCAGAACTTGACTTGATTCTGACTCAAATTGTTGTTCATTTTCATACTTTGATGTGATAAGGCATTCTTTTTCAATAAGCTATTGGCCTAAAAAGCTTACCTTGCATGTTTTAACCTTTGTTTTAACCCCTTTCAGCCTAATATCTCTATTCTTTTGTAGCTCATTACAAGCCTAAGTGAAAAACAATGATGATACCTTACCTTAGGAAATGTAAGAGCTTTGAAATTGACTTGGGAATGAGTATTTGAATGCATGGTCTAAGTTCCTTGAGGATAAATTGTAAGCAAGCTGAAAAGAAGTTGAAAGAAAAAAAAAGAAAAATATGCAAATGTCAAAAAAGAAAAAGAAAGAAAAAAAGAGAAGTTACAAAGTGAAGGAAGGTACTAAAGAAAGAAAAGGAAGTGGAAGTTGAAAAAATGAAGTTGTAAAAGGAAGAATGTGTGAATTCTTGGGGTTGTGAGTAAGTTTAATTTGAATTTTTCCCCATTGCTCTTATTTTTCCTAAGGTTTTAACTCTGAATATCTTTCATAAATCCTTCCTTGACCTTAGCCTCATTACAACCTTCAAAAGTCCTTTGATCTTTGTATGCATTTGTTCAATTTAATTGGTGTGTTAGAATCTTGTCAAGCCTATGATAGATGCATGTTTCCATGAGATGATGAGAGTTGCTTAAGCATGACTAAACACAAGCCCAAACACTTGAGAGTAGAGAGTATAACACTTGCATCCAACTTTGATGTTCAATTTGCAATTTCTTGTTGGCTTGGAATGTAGGTGATGGAATCTAATTTGTCTAATCTTTGTGGAAAATGAAGTGGTTGTTTTCTTGCTCATAAATCTAAATTTCTACCTCTCAAAGATAAGTTTGAGCTGAGTTTTTATGTTTTAGGAAGTACTCGTTATCATAATTGATTTTCTGAATCTTCTTTGAAGTTAAGTTTTGCCCAGGAGTGCAAAAGGTTAAGTGTGGGGGTATTTGATAAGCGCATAATTGATACACTTTACGTGTGTCTTTCTAAACCTCATTATATACATTTTTGTGCTTAATTGTTATGACTTAGTCATGTTTTGACCATTAGTGCTTATTTGGATTATTCATGGAAAAGTGCTTAATTCTACACTTTTAGTTTCTGTGACTGTTTTGCTAGAACAGGTTGAACCTAGAGTTATAAATATCCAAATAGGGAGAATAATACGTTGTTGGAAAGCTAACTCAAAGCCCTACAACTTTCGTGTTCAGCACAATTTGAGAATCAGCCTCTAACTTGGTCATAATTGCCTTGCAAAGTTGCTGTCGCTAATCCTGTGAGTCTGGAACAGTCTGCACTAAAATGATCATATCTTGGGCTACAGAACTCCGAATTAGGATTCGATGAAGGTGTGAAAAACGACTAGAAGGGGGGGGAGGGTTGAATAGCGTTTTCAATATAAAAACTTTCCCCTTAAGATTTAAAGTAAATCTTTTCGATTTCTCTAAGATAGATGGTGCAGCGGATAAAGATAGAGAGAAGAGAGAAGCACACAAGTATTTTATCCTGGTTCACTTGATAAATCCCTCAAGCTAATCCAGTCCACCCGTTAAGGTGATTTCTTCCTTCTTAGAATGAAGGCAATCCACTAATCAGATAATTGTTACAACTGCACTTGAAACCTACAAGTGACTAACAATACACTGACTTAGCTATCACTAAGATTCACTCTCTTAGTCTTCTCTAGGATCCGATCAACCTTGATCTCCTAAAGGAATCACCACTAAGATTCACTCTCTTAGTCTTCTTAAGGATACTGACCTACCCGGTCCCTTAAGGAAAATCAAACAACTGTTTGAGGTTGGTGTTTACAAAGGTTTGCTTCTAAATAAGCTGAGTGTAAACCAAATAAGAATAGATGAAGAAAGTAGAGGCTTGAATCTTTTCTTGTATTGCAGCTCTTTGTTTTCTCTCGCTCTTCTCGCTCTCTTAGTCTTTCTTCTTTTCTTCAGCCTTTTATAGTCCAAGGTGCAAAGGATATTTCTGTTGAGAGAATATGACCGTTGGAGGGCATTTCTGGAACATCCAGAACCTGCTGTGGCTGAACCTTGGTAGGTAGGCATTTCAGAATAGTACACTGCTCTTGTACTTCTCGATAGAGACCTTTGCCTTTAACCATTGACCTCTGATCAGAGTTATGCTTCGTGTTGGAACTTGTGAAGCTTGGTGATCAGAGTCAGAGGGATGCTTGGATCCTCTGACCTTCGTAACTTCTGCTTCTGGACCTTCAGAGCTTCTGAACCTTCAGAGCCTCTGGTCCCTCAGAGCTTCTGGTCTTCAGATCTTCTGATCCTCTGATCTTCAGATCCTCTGATCTTCTGATCCTCTGATCCTCAGATCCTCTGATCTTCAGATCCTCTGATCTTCAGATCTTCTGATCTTCAGAGCTTCTGATCCTCTGATCTTCTGATCTTCAGAACTTCTGTTCTTCAGATCTTCTGATCCTCTGATCTTCTGATCTTCAGAACTTCTGACGAATATATCTTCTGGTGTCAGAATCAGAACCTGTTTGTCAAAACACTCAAGACAAACATTAGAGTATCATAGTTGTTCATCCACAAATAAATACTTGTTATCATCAAAACATAGAGTTGTACCACATGACCAAATCTTGATCTTACAATCTCCCCCTTTTTGATGATGACAAAACCATGTATTTTGATGAACAACTCTAAACAAATAAACTGAATACACTCAGAGTATAAGGTATCAGAGTTAAAACTTATCCTGATGTGTATAGTTTATCTTGCTCCTTCTGAATCCAAGACTCGTGCTTGATTCTGAGCTAAGCTCCCCCTGAATCTAATACTTAATATCAACGTTAGTAATATCTAGATTCTGAGCTAAATAAAATAGGAGTTGTCAAGATACTATAAGTTCTCCCCCTTTTTGTCATAAGCAAAAAGAATGAAGGTGGGAAAAAATAGTAAGAGCATAAGACGAAATACTCCCCCTCAGAAGGAATACCAAGGGATACTTGGCTTCTGATTAGCATATCTTCTGATGAGAGCAGAAGTGTGGTTCTGGTGACATCTCCATTCTGGAAAAAATTTCATCTTTAGATACTTCAGAATGAGAAGCTAGGAGCCTACTCTTCTTCTGATGACGCAAGTCAGAAGTTGTAGTAGCATCTTCTGATGTTGTTGCTTCTGGTTCGTCAAGTTCTGAGTCTTTGTTACTTTCTGAACCGGTCATGCTCATCTCTACAAGCTTTTTCAGCTAGCTTTGACTTGACCAAATCTTACTCTACTGATGCCTCCAAGATCAACTTCACCTTCAGGTTCAAGTTTTGGATCTTGGGACATATGCCTTTCTCCCGTCATGTGTTGCTTGCATCCACTGTCCAGGTTCCATGGTTGGAGTTTCGATGGACCTATTGAAGATATCTGCAACATATATAATCTTATCCCTAGGTACCCACTTTCTGGGTCCTTTCTTGTTAGTTAGCCCAGAAGTTCTGACAACTTTGGGTCTTTCAGCAGGATAATATACAGGAATTTTTGCATGATATTTAGACATGGAGAAAGATCCCTTTTTACAAGGGTTTTTAGCAACTTCAGCAGGTACAGGGTCAGGCAATATGGTACCAGAGGGAACAAAGCATTCATACAAAGATTTAGCTTTAGGCACAGAGGGCTCATTTCTAATTGGTTTAGAATACCCAATGCCACGCATTCCATTTCTGCTCACGCCATAGATCAATGAAGCCATCAAGCTTCTATCTACGCTTTTAGCCAGGAATCTTTGAAAAGATTTTTCATACTTAGATTCATGCTTACTATCAGAGGCATCGCAGGCAATAACTTCTTCTAACTTAGCAATTTGATTCTTAAGCACAGAGTTAGAATTAATCAAAGCATGATTATCATTTTTCAAATCAGAAATAATTTTCTCATGTTCAACAGAAGTTTCAGAGGCAGCAGAGAAATTCTTTTTCAACCTTTTATGCTTAGTCAAGAGAGAGTTATATTTATCCATAATTTCAGACAAAGCATCTTTAAGTTCAGAGGTTAAGAAAGAATCAAATACCTCATTTTCATCGTCAGAGTCTGGATCTCCTTCTGATGCTGAGTCAGAGTCAACAGCTTCCTTTGTCTCTGCTCCTTTGTCTTTGACAATAGCTATGAGTCCTTGGACTTCACCATCAGAGTCAACATCCTCTGACTCTGATTCATCAAATGTCACCATCAGACTCTTCTTCGTCTTGAAGTGCTTCTTTGGCCTTTTGTCCTTTGATGAACCTTTGTATTTGCTCTGCCTGTGCTTCCAGATGCAGTTGAGCTTTCTGGATATCAGAGTCAGCTCATCTTCATCAGAATCTTCTGATGCTTCTTGGAGAGCCTTAGCCTTTTCAGATTTGGATTTCAAGGCAATAGACTTCTTCTTGTGATCTTGATGTTCAGCACGCTTTAGTTCATGACACTTCAGTATGCTGATGAGTTCTTCTAAACTCATATGCTCAACATCTCTTGTAAGCTCTATTGAAGTCACTAAAGGCATCCAGCTTTCAGGAAGACTTCTGATGACCCTTATGACATGATCTTTTGTAGTGTAGCTTTTGTTGAGAGGTCTTATTCCAGCTACGAGCAACTGAAGTCTGGAAAACATATCCTCAATGGATTCGTCAGGTTCCATTTGGAAGGATTCATACTGCTTGATTAGAGACAACGCCTTTGTCTCTTTCACTTTCTTGTTTCCTTCATGAGACATCTGCAAGGATTCAAAGATGCCCTTGGCGGAATCACGATCAGTAATTTTCTCATATTCTTCATATGAAATGGCACTTTGCAGAATAGATCTTGATCTGTGATGATCTCTGAATTCCTTCTTTTGATCTTCACTCATCTTCACCCTTGGGATCTTTACACCATGTTCATCAACAGGAGGGGTGTAGCCATCAACAACAAAATCCCAGAGATCAGGATCAAAGCCAAGAAAGAAGCTTTTGATTCTATCTTTCCAGAAATCAAATCTCTGACCATCAAAGATAGGTGGTCTTGCACTGTATTGATATTTGCTTGTAGTAGTGGTGGAATCCATGAGTTTTTCACACTGGCCCGGATCTACTGAACACTGTTAAGTGTGGTAATCAGAACTTGCGCTCTGATACCAATTGAAGGTGTGAAAAACGACTAGAAGGGGGGGGAGGGTTGAATAGCGTTTTCAATATAAAAACTTTCCCCTTAAGATTTAAAGTAAATCTTTTCGATTTCTCTAAGATAGATGGTGCAGCGGATAAAGATAGAGAGAAGAGAGAAGCACACAAGTATTTTATCCTGGTTCACTTGATAAATCCCTCAAGCTAATCCAGTCCACCCGTTAAGGTGATTTCTTCCTTCTTAGAATGAAGGCAATCCACTAATCAGATAATTGTTACAACTGCACTTGAAACCTACAAGTGACTAACAATACACTGACTTAGCTATCACTAAGATTCACTCTCTTAGTCTTCTCTAGGATCCGATCAACCTTGATCTCCTAAAGGAATCACCACTAAGATTCACTCTCTTAGTCTTCTTAAGGATACTGACCTACCCGGTCCCTTAAGGAAAATCAAACAACTGTTTGAGGTTGGTGTTTACAAAGGTTTGCTTCTAAATAAGCTGAGTGTAAACCAAATAAGAATAGATGAAGAAAGTAGAGGCTTGAATCTTTTCTTGTATTGCAGCTCTTTGTTTTCTCTCGCTCTTCTCGCTCTCTTAGTCTTTCTTCTTTTCTTCAGCCTTTTATAGTCCAAGGTGCAAAGGATATTTCTGTTGAGAGAATATGACCGTTGGAGGGCATTTCTGGAACATCCAGAACCTGCTGTGGCTGAACCTTGGTAGGTAGGCATTTCAGAATAGTACACTGCTCTTGTACTTCTCGATAGAGACCTTTGCCTTTAACCATTGACCTCTGATCAGAGTTATGCTTCGTGTTGGAACTTGTGAAGCTTGGTGATCAGAGTCAGAGGGATGCTTGGATCCTCTGACCTTCGTAACTTCTGCTTCTGGACCTTCAGAGCTTCTGAACCTTCAGAGCCTCTGGTCCCTCAGAGCTTCTGGTCTTCAGATCTTCTGATCCTCTGATCTTCAGATCCTCTGATCTTCTGATCCTCTGATCCTCAGATCCTCTGATCTTCAGATCCTCTGATCTTCAGATCTTCTGATCTTCAGAGCTTCTGATCCTCTGATCTTCTGATCTTCAGAACTTCTGTTCTTCAGATCTTCTGATCCTCTGATCTTCTGATCTTCAGAACTTCTGACGAATATATCTTCTGGTGTCAGAATCAGAACCTGTTTGTCAAAACACTCAAGACAAACATTAGAGTATCATAGTTGTTCATCCACAAATAAATACTTGTTATCATCAAAACATAGAGTTGTACCACATGACCAAATCTTGATCTTACATTCGATTGAAGGCCCGCGAAGCTGACTTAAAGAGCTACAACTCCCATGTTTACCTCAATTGATGATTCAGACTTCTTGTGGGACCCGCGAATGCCTGATTGTTCAGCAGCTTACTCTTTTATGTGGGCCTGATTTTGTGAAGATTTAGATAACAAATATTGTTACTTGATGAACAAGTTTATTTATTAGTATAAATAAGTGAGTTTAGGCTTTTGTTAGACAAAACCACCTCACCACCATCAAACCACCTCACCACATCTCACCATCACCTCCTCCACCTTCTCCTAATATCTCTCTCCATCTTTTCTAGTATGAGTTGCTAAACTCCATAGTTAGTCTTAGGATTTTTAATATTCTTGTATTTGCAAACTTGAGGTTCTGTTCTTAATGCAAATTTCTTCTTTATTAATTCTCTTCATCTCTATTTCTGATCTAGGGTTTGCTTAATTCCGTAGTTTTAGAAATAAGAGTTGATGCATGTTCGCTTAGTTCATGTTAGTTCGTAATTGTTTCTTAATCGCTTAGTTTAGGAAACTGTGAATTGATTTTCGCTTAGTTAATCAACTCTCACGAATTAGGGAAACAATAAGGAAGAATTAATCTTTTGTAACCAATGAAGGTTTGTTGCACTTGAATGTTATAATCCGATGACTAACGCTTTCTTTTATCTGAATTAAATCTCTTTTAATTTCTGTTTGTTACCTTCTATCAAATCAATCAAAAAAATCCCTTTTTAATTGCTTTATTTTACTCTAATATCAATTAATAATTTATCAAGTCCTTGTGAGATCGATCCAACAACTCCATTTTGTTGAGGAGTGCGAGGACAGGAGAAGTTGTGAGAGATTCCTTGGGAGTTGAATAATTCTTCAAAAGCTTTGTTCTCAAATTCTCCACCATGATCACTTCTGACAGTAATCACTGAGGTTTGAAACTCCTTCTGAACTTGGGTAATGAAGTTGGTAAACATGGTGTGTGTTTCATCTTTGTGCCTTAGGAACTTCACCTATGTCCACCTGATGTAGTCATCTACAATGACTAACCCATACTTCTTTCCTCCAATGGATTCAGTTTTCACTGGTCCAAAGAGATCAATGTGAAGTAGCTCAAGGGGTCTTGTTGTAGATACCACATTCTTCGCTTTAAAGGGCTTCTTGGTGAATTTTCCCTTCTGACAAGCTTCACACAAAGCCTCTGAGGAATACTTCAGACGGGGCAATCCTCTGACAAGATTTAGCTTGCTGAGTTGAGAGATCTTCCTGAGGCTGGCATGCCCTAGGCGTCTGTGCCAGATCCATTGCTCATCATTAACTGACATAAGACATTTGACCTTCTGAGATAGCAGTTCAGAGGATTTGATTTTGTAAATATCATTTCTTCTTTTCCCAGAAAATAGAACAGATCCATCTGTTTGACTGACAGCTTTGCAGCAAGTTTGATTAAAGATCACATCATAACCTCTGTCAGCAATTTGGCTTATGGAGAGCAAGTTATGTATTAATCCATCCACCAGAAGTACGTCGTTGATGACTGGAGTTTTTCCATCTCCTATGGAACCTTTTCCAATGATTTTTCCCTTCTGATTTCCTCCAAAGCCAACGTCTCCTCCTGACTTAAGCGGTGTCAGTTCTTGGAATATAGACCTTGTGCCCGTCATGTGTCGTGAGCATCCACTTTCCAGGTACCATGACAGGTGTCTTAACTGAGCTGCATAAGATATCTGTAACAGGAATAATTTTTGCCTTAGGTACCCATATCTTGGGTCCTTTCTTGTTAGTTTTCCCAGAGGTTCTTGGAACTTTGGGTGCAACAGGAGGATAATGCAAAGGTTCTTGGAACTTAGGTACCCATATCTTGGGTCCTTCATTTTGGTTTTACCACATTTGGTGTAACCTTTTCTGGGATGACAGTGCCAGCGGGAACGAAATACTTATGCAAAGGTTCGCGTTTGGGCTCAGATGACTTATCTCTCATGGATTGAAAGTAGCCAAGGCCACTGTTCCCATTTCTGCTCATGCCATAGATCATTGAAGCCATAAGACTTCTGTCTATGCCCTTGGCAAGGAACTTTTGAAACGCTTTCTCATATTTTGTCTCATACTTAACATCAGATGATGCAAGTTGATCTTCTAGCACATCATTTTTAGCACGAAGAACAGCGTTGTCATTAACAAGAGTATAGTTTTCTTCCATGAGTTCAGAGACTGACTTCTCATGAACTTCTGAAGAACTGGTTTTAACAGCATATTTCCTTTTAAGCTCATTATGTTTATTTAGCAGAACATCATGTTTCTTCATTATTTCAGATAAAGCAGTTCTTAGCTCAGATGTAAAAAAATTAGAGAATACCTCATCGTCATTCTCAGAGTCTGATTCATCTTCTGAAGCTTCAGCACCTCTGCTAGTGGTAGCCATTAGAGCCTCCACAGCTTCATCTTCTTCTGACTCAGCTTCATGAGAGTCAGTAGCATCGAAGGTCACGAGAGCTTTCTTCTTGAAGACTCTTCTTGGTCTCTTGTCCTTCTTTAGCTTGGGACATTCACTCTTGTAGTGTCCAGATTCCTTGCATTCGAAGCAAGTGACTTCCTTTCCAGACGACTTCTTCTGACCGGATGAAGATTCATATCTTCCTGAGCTTTTCTTTGGTCCTTTGCCTTTGTTGTGTCTGTTCTTCCAGAGTTTTCTTAATCTCTTTGTGAAAAGAGATAGTTCTTCATCACCAGACGCATCTGATAGCTCTTCAGAGGAATCTTCCTCTTCTGCCTGATAAGCTTTTGCTTTGTCAGATTTTGACTTAAGAGCAATAGATTTGTCTTTCTTTTCAGGCCTGTGCTCTTTGAGTTCAATCTCATGGCTTCTGAGATGACTCACGAGCTCTTCTAACTTCAACGAGTTCAGATTCCTGGAGAGTTTCAGTGCAGTGACAAAGGCCATCCATTCTTTAGGCAAACTTCTGATGATCTTTTTGACATGATCACCAGTGGAGTAGCCCTTGTTTAGCATTCTGATTCCAGCAATCAGAGTTTGAAACCTTGAGTACATCTCTTCAATGGTTTCAACAGATTCCATCTTGAACTGCTCATATTGTTGTATGAGCGCAAGAGCTTTGGTCTCCTTGACTTCTTCATTTCCTTCATGTGTCATGACCAAGGAGTCATAGATGGATTTTGCTGTTTCTTTGTCAGAGATCTTCTCATACTCAATATAT
The DNA here is from genome assembly GCF_012489685.1 of Lotus japonicus. NCBI lineage: Eukaryota > Viridiplantae > Streptophyta > Magnoliopsida > Fabales > Fabaceae > Lotus > Lotus japonicus. Next base: position 24,599,429 of record NC_080045.1, read on the forward strand.
GATATTGAGCTAAATAGCATAGACTTCGCCTTGTGATGATCCTTGAAGCGCTTCTTCTGAGCGTCAGTCATTTCAGAACGAGGGATCTTCACTCCTGAAGCATCTACTGGATCATTATAGCCTTCCATGACCATATCCCAGAGATCTGGGTCAGTGCCAAGGAAATAACTCTCTATTCTATCTTTCCAGTACTCAAACTTTTCACCATCAAAGATTGGTGCTCTGAGTTGGTTGTTGTTGTTGGCTTGGGCCATCGTTGTTTTTCACACTAGGTTCTGGATCACTGAACACTGTTAGGTGTTTAAATCAGAACCGGAGCTCTGATGCCAATTGAAGGTGCGAAAAACACTAGAAAGGGGGGGGTTTGAATAGAGTTTTTGAATAAAAGATATACTTTTAAACTTTTTCAAATTCAAGGATAAGAACTAGGTACTAAGGAATAAGAAGTGAAGCACGCAAGTATTTTATCCTGATTCACTTGAGATAAAAGCTCAAGCTAATCCAGTCCACCCGTGAAGGTGATTTCTTCCTTCTTCAAATGAAGGCAATTCACTAAAATCAATGAGTGTTACAACTGCACTTTGCTTCCTGCAAAGTGACTAACAATACACTGATTTTCTCACTAGTATCCTCTTAAGAAGCTGATCTACCGATCCTCTTAAGACTAGCTAATCCTTGAATCAACCTTGATTCAGTCCTCTTAAGATCCGACCAACCTTGGTCTCTTAAGGAACTTTACAAAGTAATGTAAAAGGTTTTGGGTTTACAAGAAATGCTTCTGAAAAGCTAATAGTAAACTCAGATGTTTAAGAACAGTGAAGAAATAATGCTAAGAGATTGTTCGAATAAGTTGAATGTTTTCAACAAAGTTTCTCAGCTTCTTTCTTCTATCTTCAGCCTTTAAATACTCCAAGGCAAATGATGTAGCCGTTGCTTGGGTTTTGTCCGTTGGAGTGGCAATCCTGTAATATCAGACTGCTAGGCTGGCAGGAGGTAGGTGGCGGACAGACTGAGACTTGTACTATCTGTACTATGACAGTGACCTGTCCTTTCACCCGCTGACTTGAGATCCGGAGAGCTTTATATAAATGTTGGTGGAGCTTCTGATCACAGTTAGATGGAAGCTTGGATCCTCTGACCTTGCAACTTCTGCTTCTGAGCAAGTTCCTCAGAGCTTCTGAACGTCAGAGCTAGAAAAGCTTGGGTCTTCAGATGCCAACTTCTTTCACGTCTTCAGAACTTGAGTCTTCTATTTCTGGACCGTTCCACTAGAACATCTGGTCTTCAGAACTTCTGACTCCGGTTCTTCAGAACTTCCTGAGAGCTTCTATCTTCAGAACTTCTGAAGGATTTGCCACTGTTCAGAATGAACATGGTAAGCTAAAGAGCTCTCTTTTTAGTAACCCTTGGTTCTTCTTCCTCTGATCGAATAGGCTTGGGTCAGATTCAGAGCATGTTTGTCACAACTAAAAAAGACAAACGTTAGGGTACCACAATTTTTCATCATCACAAACCTTAATTGTAATCATCAAAATATAGAGATGCAACCACTGGTCAAACCTTGATCTTACAGGACTAACAGACAAAGATTTGATGCCGTACACAGGGACTCTGGTTGGTTTTTCAGGGGAGCAGGTATGGGTGCGTGGCAACCTGGATCTAGATACGGTTTTTGGTGTTGATAAGAACTCCAAGCTTCTGCGAGTAAGGTACTTGGTGTTGCTGGTTGTGGCATCATATAACGTCATCATCGGGTGGAACACGCGTAATCATCTATGCGCGGTAATTTCAACGGCTCACCTGGCGGTAAAGTATCCACTTATTTGCGGAAAGGTGGGGAAAATTGTGGTCGATCAGAGGAGTGCGAGAGAGTGTTATAACAACTTCCTTAGTCTGTATGGAAAGAAGGAGGCTGGCGAGGGGCACAGGTGCCACGAGATAGAGGTCTTAGCAGGTAATCAAGGTGAGCTGAGCGTGCAGGATCAGGGGTGGAACGGACCAGGAAGATTAGGGCAGATAGTTTAACGGAAGATAGAAAGGTTGAGGAACAGTCAAAATCAGATGAGAATAGATGGTAGGACAGGGAGATATGGACAGTTCACAGACGCACACGCAGAGGAACGTTGGGCGAACGTGATAGCAGATTTGGAGACATACAAATTTAGCAGGGGAGTGCTGGCGATCGAGTCCAGGCTCACGACCAGTCAAGAAAGGCGTTTAGAAAAGCTAGTAGAGGACAATTTTGACCTCTTTAGTTGGAGTCAGAGAGATGCAACATTTTTTGGGCTGCCTAGATTCAGGAAGCCGACTCTCTTGGGAACGGGCCGAGCGGAGAGAAAGGGAGAAGGGGCGGTGACGCAAGGAAAACGTCAGACGATCCTCCAGCGCGGTGGCGGCGAACGAGGTCACAAGGCACTTAAGCAGCCTCGAGGCAAATCGGGAAAGGGGAAAAGGAGCCAGGCGTGTCGCCGCGCGGATAAAGGAAAAGGAAAGGCAGAGTATTGGAAGCCAGTGGGGCCAAAAAAATTTAAACCTGGGTCAGCTAGGCGAGGCAAGCAGAAAAGCGAGTTAAGTGAAGTTCCTCGCTACTATAGGGCGAGCTGACCAGAGGATCGTCATTACAACGAAAACGACTGGGAGGCATGCACATCGGGCTCGAAGGACGAAATACTTGGAGTGGTTCTCTGATCTGATGGGTTGGAGACAAGACACTGAAGAAACACGGCAAGGACACGACGAAGAAGCTAGAAAGCTAGGACAAAAATAAAGATGCACTCTTTTTCTCCATTACGAGAGTTTTTTAACGAGGCATCCTGTTGGTACATGTTGTCTTGCATTTTGTCAAAACAACCGATTGTCGAGGCAGATGTCGTTGCATCTGAATCCGTGTAGCTAGGGCATCAGTCCTTAGCTTGAGTTTTTTTTGTGGGCCCTCTAAAGATTTACTGAAGATATATTTTTTTAGTTACTTGAAGAGCAAGTAGCTATTCCAGAAGGGTGTTAATTATGGGTTGTTATTTGTTGAAACAATCTTTGTTAAAAGATTGATTTCTATCTTTACTTGTTCAATAAGTAAACCGAATCTATCAAGATTCTGTTTTTGAATTGTTGTTGCTGAAATCTATTTCTTCAGCCCATGCTAACCCTAGAGCCCATTCTACCGCTGCTGAAGTCTATAAAAGGATGAAGACCTAAAACTTGAAGATTACCGAAGCTAAGAGAGAGAGATCAAGTGTTTTAGGATTTGTTATTGTGCTTTGTCCTTTGTTAGTTGTGAATCCTCTTTGCTCACTGATTCTATAAAGCAAAGAAGGGTTCTGTGTGTTTTATTGCATTCCAACTCTGATTGTTCATTGTATTCACCAATCACTGTGGCAGTGATTGAGAGAAAGTGAGAGGGGCTCTCATACTTAGGTTGAGATTCTAAGTAGAAGTACACTGGGTAGATTAGGAAGTGAACTATGAACTGTTGTGTTCATGAGTGTCTGTAATTCCTGAATCTTAAGATAATGGATTTCCTTTCTTTGGGTGCAAACCCTCTAGACGTAGGTGAAAGTTTTTCACTGAACTGGGTTAACAATTCTTGTGTTTTGTTGTTTCTGGTTTAAGTTCTGTTTTTACTGTTAAGCGTTTGTCGAACCTATTGTCCTAGCATTGTGCAGGACATTCATACTACAGGGAACCTGAATTACAATTGGTATCAGAGCAGGCTCCCTGTTATGGTTGGGTGAGCTCCAGGGAGTTTTATTCAAGTTCTCATGGATAACAAGGAGGGAGGATCAGTCAATAGGCCACCCATTCTTGATGGTACTAACTATGACTACTGGAAGGTTCGCATGACAGCCTGTCTCAAGTCAATTGACAACAAGACTTGGAAAGCTATTATCAAGGGTTGGAAGCACCCAACTAAGGCTGAGGTTGAAGGCACCTCTACTACTGTTGTGGAGAAACCTGAAGAGGAATGGACCAGTGTTGAAGATGAAGCTGTTCTTGGAAACTCAAAGGCTCTAAATGCTATCTTTAATGGAGTTGACAAGAATATGTTTAGGCTGATCAATACGTGTACTGTGGCAAAGGATGCTTGGGAAATTCTGAAGACTGCACATGAAGGAACTACTCGAGTAAGAATGTCAAGACTTCAGATGCTCACTACTCAATTTGAAAATTTGATGATGACTGAAGAAGAGACTATCTCAGAATTCCACATGCGTGTCTGTGACTTGTCTAATGCTTCATTTGCTTTGGGAGAACCTATGTCAGATGAGAAGCTTGTAAGGAAGATCTTGAGATCACTTCCTCAGAAATTTTCTATGAAAGTCACTGCGATTGAGGAGGCTCAAGACATTGAGAACATGAAGGTTGATGAACTTATTGGCTCTTTGAAGACATTTGAGTTGAAACTGAGTGGCAAGTCTGAAAAGAAGAATAAGAGTATTTCTTTTGTGTCAAACACTGATGAAGGTGATGATGAAGACAGTGAGGGTGAAAATATTTCTGAGGCTCTGGCTATGCTAGCAAAAAAATTCAACAGAGCATTGAGAAAGATTGACAAAAGAACCAGGCCTAATGTCCAGGACATGAAGTTCGACAACAAACCGAAGTTTTCTAATTCACAGAGGAAGACCAAAGAAGAAGAAAGATCTGGTCAGAATAAAGGAGTGCAGTGTCATGAATGTGAAGGATATGGCCATATCAGGTCTGAATGTGCCACCTATCTAAAGAAGCAGAAGAAAGGTATGATGGTAACTTGGTCAGATGAAGACACTGAAGATGAGGAGGAGATATCTGCAAACAAAGTCAATGCTTTCTCTGGAACCATCTATGAGTCTGATACAAGTGATGAGGACATTACAGATGAGGAATTGGCTGAGACTTACAAGCTGCTACATATCAAGTGGGAAGAAGCATGTAAACTTGTGAGAGAAAAGCAAAGTGAGATAGAACAACTTGTCTTTCAGAATGAAAGGCTGAAAGAGCTCAGCACAAAGCTGAAGGAAGATCTGGAGGAATGGCAAAGTAAGTTTAATAATGCTGATGTTATGGAAAAGGCCATTCTAATGTTGATTAACGCAGGACTTCAAGAGGAAGTGGCAACTCTGACAAGAAAGCTTGAAGCTACTCACAAATATGTTAGAATGCTGAACAGTGGTTCTGATATGCTTGATGAAATACTGAAAGAAACCAGCAAGCAAGGAGGGAGTTTGAAGGGAATTGGCTTTGACTACAGGACATCTAACAAAGAAGATCAGAAAGGATCAAAGAAATTTGTGTCTGCTATAAAACAAACTGAATTCACGAAGCCCAGGAATTATCAGTTGTCAGACCCATTGCCTCGACATGTGAACCCTCAGCTTAAGTTTGGCAAAATTGTGCCTTGGAAGTGTCACTACTGTGGTAGGAATGGTCATATAAAGCCCTACTGCTTCAAGTTATATGGCTATCCTCAGATGCACAATAATATCAAGTTTACAAAGCCTATTCAGATGAGGCAGCAATGGAAGCCCAAGGGTGAAATCAAATGTCAGATAGCCTACACATCTTTCAGAGCATCATCAAAGGAAGACTGGTATTTTGATAGTGGCTGCTCAAAGCACATGACAAGGAACAAGAGTTTTTTACAAGACATCAGAAGTCACTCAACCAACTATGTTACCTTTGGAGATGGAGCTAAAGGAAAGATCAAGGGAGTAGGAAAGCTTTGAGATGCAATAAAGTAACACAAGAAAGGGGGGTTTGAATTGTGTTCTTGAAAATTACTTTTTAAACTTTGTTTTATGAAAAGAATATTAGTTCTTAGGCAAAACGTTTAAGAGTGACTTTCCATAAACTGTTTAGTGCAGCGGAAGTAAAACAGTAAACAGAACAGAACGATCAGCACACAGAGATTTATACTAGTTCACCCTAAACGATTCTGCTACGTCCAGTACTTGGTCACCACCAAGATTTTCACTAGCAAGTATCAAGGACTTCTCCAATACAAGTATTAGCCAGGACTTCTCCAAGTATTATCACGGACTTCTCCAAGTTTTCTGCAGGACTCCTCCTATAAGTATTGTACAGGACTTCTCCTAAATCTTACAAAGATTTATTACACTCTACAAGGTTTCTCTTCTTTCAAGAGTGAAGGTAGAGACTTTATGGCACTGGAACTCTAAGTGTTTGGATTCAGATTTGACTATTGAGATCACTTCAGAGTTACTACAAAAGTGAGAAGAGAATAAAAGATATGACTTTTTTAAGGTACGAGGTTCCTCTCTTTCACTTGGCAGAATTTATGGCTTGTGTTTGACACTTGGGAATTTTTTCTTTAGCTTTGAATGCTGTTGAGAAGTTTGAAATGAATGCTTGAATGCTTGGATTCTCAGAGTTAATTCCTCTTTCTTCAGATCTTCAAGAGTGGCTTAAATACTCGCTTGCTAGTGTTGTAGCCGTTGTGAGATTATTTCCAACCGTTGAGATAGCCGTTGTAAGGTGAGATCGGACCGTTGATTCAAAAGCTTGGTTGGTGGCTTCATTAAATGTTACTTCTGAAGCAAGTCTATCCTTTAGCTCAAAAGGTGATGTTTGTCAGCTAGTAGGGGGTGATAGACTTTAGGCTACTTTTCAGATAAGAGACAATTTGGCAATTTGATGTTGACGGCTTGTCCTTTTTCCTCGTTGGTCAGCGTGCCTTTTGCTAAAGCAAGCTTGTCTTCATCTGATTCAACTTGTACGAGATTCGAACTATTGTCATTAGATATGAATGTGGGACAATTGCTTGAAATCAAATTGATTCTTTGGCGCTCGAAATATTGCTTGGCAAATCTGACTGGTGATGTGTCATTAAACGGTCAGATGGTACGATAGTCACAAAATCCTTCTTGGTAAATGATAGAACGTTGTAGCCTATTTCATATTGCAATGTTCACCTGAAATAAAAGATATTGTTAGTGACTGAATTTTAAATAAGCCTTCTATTTATAAAAATTTTATGATCAAAATAAGATTTTAAAAACGTTATGATGCGTTTGAACTTAACAAGCTTGTTAGCACAGAATCTCCTAACTTGAATAATGTGTTACTTGTCAATGGTTTAACTGCAAATCTGATCAGTATAAGCCAACTGTGTGACCAAGGGTATGATGTGAAGTTCAATAAAATAGAATGTGTTGTGACCACTGATGAGGACAAAATTGTGATGAGAGGAATCAGATCAAAAGACAATTGTTATATGTGGACATCAGAAGAAAAAGCTCATGTTTCTAGATGTTTGTTAACCAAAGAAGATGAGGTGAATGTATGGCATCAAAGACTAGGACATCTCAACTACTGGAGCATGCAAAAGGTTATTGCTGATGAAGCAATAAGAGGATTGCCCAGTTTGAGCTTGGGAGAAGGAAAGCTATGTGGAGAATGTCAGATTGGGAAGCAAACGAAGGTGCCACACAAGATGCTCCAGCATCAGACCACGACAAAGGTTCTGGAATTGCTTCACATGGATCTCATGGGTCCCATGCAGGTTGAAAGCTTGGGAGGAAAAATGTATGTGTTTGTCTGTGTAGATGACTTTTCAAGGTATACATGGGTTGAATTTATGAGAGAAAAATCAGAGACCTTTGAAATATTCAAGAACCTATGTTTGAGACTTCAGAATGAGAAGGACTGTGTGATTGTGAGAATCAGAAGTGATCATGGAAGGAATTTCAGAATTCAAAATTCTTGGAGTTCTGTGGAACAGAAGGTATTAGCCATGAGTTTTCTGCCCCCATTACTCCGCAGCAGAATAGAATTGTTAAAAGAAAAAATAGAACTCTCCAGGAATCAGTGACGAACGCACTGTCGCGGGTGCGTGTCAAAGTATTCTGCTTTGAATGCAGTACAAGGAAAGGAAGAACAGAACTCTTCAGGAGATGGCTCGCACCATGATGCAAGAATCAAGTATGGCCAAGCACTTCTGGGCAGAAGCAATCAACACTGCATGCTATATCCAGAACAGAATCTCCATCAGACCAATTCTGGAGAAGACTCCTTATGAGCTATGCAAAGGAAGACAACCTGATATCTCCTACTTCCATCCATTTGGAAGTTCTTGCTACATGCTCAACACTAAGGAGCAATTGGGTAAATTCGATTCTAAAGCTTTAAAATGCTATTTTCTTCGTTATTCTGAAAGATCTAAAGGTTTTAGAATTTATAATATTGTCTCTCAAACTGTTGAGGAATCTATCCAAATTAGATTTGATGACAAGCTTGGCTCAGAAAAGTCAAAGCTGTTTGAAAGATTTGTAGATCTCAGCATTGATCCTTCGAAAACAAATCAACCAAAGAACAGCCCAGAGGATGTTGCTTCAGAGGCAGAAGCATCAGAAGATGCTTCAACAACTTCTGATCAACTTCAGAAGAAGAAGAGAATAACTTCCTATCATCCAGAAGAACTGATTATTGGCAACAAAGATGCTCCTGTCAGAACTAGGTCCATGCTCAAACCTTCAGAAGAGACTCTTCTGAGTCTGAAGGGACTTGTATCTCTCATTGAGCCCAAATCAGTTGATGAAGCTCTTGAAGATAAAGGGTGGATTCTGGCAATGCAAAAAGAGCTAGATCAGTTCACCAAGAATGATGTATGGTCCTTAATGCCTAAACCTAAAGGTTTCCATGTCATAGGAACCAAGTGGATATTCAGAAACAAGCTGAATGAAAAAGGAGAAGTCACGAGAAACAAGGCAAGACTGGTAGCTCAAGGCTACAGTCAACAAGAGGGAATTGATTACACTGAGACTTTTGCTCCTGTGGCAAGGCTTGAAGCTATAAGGCTACTGATCTCATTCTCAGTGAATCACAACATAATTCTTCATCAGATGGATGTCAAGAGTGCCTTCCTCAATGGCTACATTTCAGAGGAACTGTATGTCAAGCAACCTCCTGGCTTTGAAGATGACAAGCATCCAGAGCATGTCTACAAGCTCAAGAAGTCGCTCTATGGACTGAAACAAGCTCCCAGAGCTTGGTATGAAAGGCTTAGCTCCTTTCTTCTAAAGAATTAGTTTGTAAGGGGTAAAGGTGACAATACTCTTTTCTGCAGAACCTATAAGGATGATATTCTTATAGTTCAGATTTATGTTGATGACATTATATTTGGTTCTGCTAATCCCTCCTTGTGCAAGGAATTTTCTAAGTTGATGCAGGCTGAATTCGAAATGAGCATGATGGGAGAACTCAAATATTTCCTGGGAATTCAAATAGATCAACGACCAGGAGTCACCTATATCCATCAGAAGAAGTACACCTTGGAACTTCTGAAGAAGTTCAACATGAGTGACTGCAACATCTCTAAGACTCCAATGCATCCAACATGCATTCTTGAGAAGAAGGAAGTTTCCTCTAAGGTTTGTCAGAAGCTCTATCGTGGAATGATAGGCTCTCTTCTTTACTTAACTGCCTCCAGACCTGATATATTGTTTAGTGTGCATCTCTGTGCTAGATTCCAATCAGATCCTAGAGAGACTCACTTAACTGCTGTTAAGAGGATCCTCAAATATCTGAAAGGAACCACTAACCTTGGCTTGATGTATAGAAAAACATCAGAGTATACACTTTCAGGTTTTTGTGATGCTGACTTTGCTGGAGACAGAGTAGAAAGGAAAAGCACTTCTGGAAGCTGCCATTTCCTTGGAGCAAATCTTGTCACTTGGTCAAGCAAGAGACATAACACAATCGCTCTATCAACTGCAGAAGCAGAATATGTCTCAGCTGCCACTTGCTGTACACAAACCATATGGATGAAGAATCATCTGGAGGACTATGGTTTGTCTCTGAAAAAGGTCCCTATTTACTGTGACAACACAGCTGCTATCTCACTCACCAAGAATCCCATTCTACACTCAAGAGCAAAGCATATAGAGGTAAAGTATCATTATATTCGTGATCATGTTCAAAAGGGCACTCTATCATTAGAGTATGTTGATACTGACCATCAGTGGGCAGATATTTTTACTAAGCCCTTAGCAAAAGATAGATTTTTATTTATTCTTGAAAACCTGAACATGGACTTTTGTCCAGAGTAAGGTTTTCTTCAGAACTTCTGACCCTGGTACCTCTGAAGTCATCAGATGTTACCCCTTTCAGAAGTTACTCGATCAGAAGCACTTAACCCACCGGTTAAACTTCTGTGGTAAGCAACAATACACGTGTCACTTCATTTGTGACATAGTTCCTTGAGTCGCGTGGTATATCTGCTATAATGATGATGCCTACTCTCCTCTACTATGCTATTTTCAGACTATCTATTTTATAACCGTTGATCTTGCCTTTAATTCTTTAAAAACTATCAACGGTTACCATTAAACCCACTATATGCACTGTTCACACACGATCTTCCACTCACTTACACAGACGGTTTTCAAACTCTTCGTGTGCATTGCATTCATTCATACTCCTCCCTCCAACATTTCCCTTTTCTTTCTGAACCCTAAACCTCACTCACTGAGAATCATGGGCAAATCAAGGAAACAAAAGGTAAATGTTACTGCATCTTCCAAACAAAATGGCGAAGAACAAGGGGATCAAAGATTTGAAGAAGCTCAGAAGATTCTAAATGCGCCAAATGTAGTCACATGTGTCAAGAAAGCAGAAAATCTGAATGTGTGCTGTGAAGCAAGAGTTGATTTCGACAATCTGGCTGAACATGGGTTCGACATCAGGGATCAGGTCAACTTGCAAGGGTGGTCTGGCTACTTCAATAGGCTCTGTGGTCCGATTTATCACAAATTGGTTGTAGAGTTCTGGAAAAACGCAGTTTGCAACGACTACTATGTCGTTTCTCATGTGCTGGACAAGAAATTTGTGATTTCAGAAGAATCCATTGCAAAGCTGCTGGGTATGGAGTTCCAGCAAGGAAAAATGATTAAAAACGTTGATGCCAATGTTCCTGGGATGAGGAACGTGGTCAACAAGGCGATTTATGATAACTGGTCTCTGGAGAAAACCAAGTACAACATAAAGGATTTGAAGCCTCAGATGAAGATTTGGCAGAAGATATTCATTACCTGCATTCACTCCAAAACCGGTGGAACTGATTACCTTAATGCAACTCAAAAGGTAATCATGTACTACATTTCTAAGGGTGAGCCTATATGTCTGCCGTTTCTACTCTTCAACTATCTGAAGGAATGCGTTGAGAAATCAAGGACCACAGCTACTGAGAACAAGAGGTTCATTTCTTACATTTCGTATGGAAGATTGCTGTCAGATATCTTCGTCCAGAATAAACTTGTCAAGACCCTGTCAGACCTTGGACTTCATGAAGATCTGTACATGACTATTGGCGATGCTCTCAATGGAACCAAGTTGAAGAAAATGCAAATCATTGAGAAAGTTCAAGTTGTTCCCACAGAAGACACTTCTGATGAAGTTCGTTAGAGGAACTACCCTATTGATGACTTTCCTCTTTGGTCTAAAAAAGACAACCCAGCATGCATTCTGGAGTATGTAAGGATGCTCAGAAGACAAGGAGATCCTATCACTCTTGTGGATTTTGTCAAAAGCCTTCCTGACAGTCCTCCTGAGATGGCAACAAGGAAGTCAAAAAGGGCAACAAGCAGCAAGCCTTCAGATCCTAAGGGCAAAGGGGTTCTGACAGAGGAACCTACAAAGAAGAAAGCTGCATCCAAGTCAGTGGTCATCAGGGAACCCTCTCCTGAAAGACCTTCTAAGAGAATCTCAGAGCAATCACGTCAAGTGTCTGAATCTGAAAGCTCTGAGAACTCCTTGGAAGACTCCTCAAGTGAGGAGACTGAAGATGATGATGTTCCTTTGGCCAAGAGGCGAAAAGTTATTTTTGAGGAAGAAGAAGACGAGCAGGATGACTGTGTGATCATTCAGGATGTGCTTCAGGATATAAGGGAATCATCAGAAGCTGAAGAATCCACGGATTCTGATGATGTACCCTTAGTGAAGAGAAGGAAACTGCCTCTGAAGGGTCCACTTCAGCAGAAAAAGGCAGAAGCAGAGCAAGCATCTGACCCTGCTTCAGAAGCACAAAGGGAAAGAAGATCAAAAAGCACTTCTGATCCTGCAAGGGCTGCAAAACTCACCAGAACCACTTCCATCAGAAGCCCAAGTAAGGTAATTACTGAAAGCCTTAACTTTGATTCTGCTTTAGTAGTTATTCCTGAACAACCCCTGCCTATATCTAATTCCATGCCTACCTCAACCCAAACAGCTCCCATTCAAACACAACCTCAAACACTAGCCCCTCAAACAAACATCCCAACCGCTGCCTCTGTCACTCCAAACATCCCAATTCAAACCTCTTCCACATCCACCACAACTGAACCAGTACCTCCTTTCCATTCCTTCATTCAAGGTATTGTTCAAAGTGAGGCTACCTTGAGACATTTGGTTCAACAATTCACTCCCCTGCCTCCATCCACTTCAAAGACCCTCCTATTAACCCAAACTGGTGAGATCTCTGCTGAGGAAGAGAAAGAGGATGAAGATGTTCAGATTCTTGAACCTCCCTTCAATGTGAAGCATATTCAACAAGTGGCTTCCAACTTTGATGATCAGCTTCCAGATGCTGCTGAAACCTCCTATGTGTCCTTGTCCAACTATTCTGCAGTAAACTCACGAGATCTGAGTTTTACCTCACCTGAGAAGACTGCTACTTCCAGGAATATACAAGTGACTATCTCTGAAGTTGAGCACATGGATGAGTCTGATCATTCGGGCATAGAGAAGAATCATGAGATTGAGTCTGCTCAACCCATAACTGAGAGTCCCAATGCTTCAAGCTCAAATGCTGCCAGAACTTCTCAGCCTGTCTTGACCTTGGCAACCTCCCTCAGACCTCAAAATCTCATTCAACTGATTCAGGAGTTCTTTGAAGAGGCAACCAAAAGATTACAATGGTTATATCAGGTAACTGATAATCAGTTTGATGCTTCTTTTGTTGATGGTCTGTGGTCTGCATTTGGAAGATGGTCAGAAAGCAGAGCTTATGAATTTCAGAAGCAGCTGGACAGTGAGAAACGTATAAGAATTCATAATGCGTCTGAAAGGGCTTATGAGCAAAGACAGAGGGTGCTGCACAAGGTTTGTGAACCCTTGAGAAGAGCTGTGGCTGAAAGAGATTCTGTCTAATCTGAATGCACTTCAGAAGATGTTGAGATGATGTCATAAGAGGCTACAGAAGACAGTTCTGAAGGGATAGTGATTCTGGAAGATAATGTTATTGATGAAGTTGAGAAGCAAGTGCCAACTCAAGCTGTTGATGAAAATCCATCAGTGGCAAAAGTTCCTACATCTGCTCAAGTTCCAGAACCTTCTCCTCATCCAGAAGTTGCTATTCTTGCTGCCCGGATTGACAGAATTCAGGATGATCAGCAGAGATTATTTCAGATGGTTGAGCAACAAGGACGTGTTCAGAATGAACAAAGCAGACAGATTCAGGAGTCCTCGAGCAAAATGGAAGCCATACTGAAGTATCTGACCGAGAATCTTCCCTCCACTTCCAAGCCTTGAACCCCTCTCATCTACCCTGCATGCATTTGTTTTTATTATCTAAGAATTTAATTCATGTTTGACTATGTTTAATTCTACTTCACTTATTCAATGCACCGTCCATTTAGTAACTCACATGCTTTTATGATTGATAAGTTTTATGCATGAATTTCTGTTACTTTTCTTCTTTATAATCTACTGCGTTCATCTCTCCTTCACCACTCAATCCAACTCTCCTCCATTCGTTTCAATTCTCCTCTCTTCTAAATCAAAATGACTACTGTCGCTTTGATTTCTGAACTTAAGACTGTGGTATTTGACCAAGTCTTCCCATGGAGCGTCAATTTATCCACCTCTCAGATTTCTCAAGCTCTTTTGAAGATTGAGAATCTTCTGACTTGTTGGCTGACTTCTCATCAGACTCACTGTCTGATTAATCTTCAAGTTGTTCTGACTGACCTCCTTCGTCTGGCCTCTCGCCGGAAGGATCTGGAAGCTGAATTCGAGGGGATTTGCATGCTCGTTGAATACGAAGAAGATCAAGACGAGCCCGATCAAGTTGCTATCCAGGAGCATGAAGCTCTGAAGAAAGAACTGGGTGACCAATTGGCCTCTATTGATCAGGACGTACGTCCTCTGCATTTTCAGCTTCTCTCCATGAAGAACTCCCGTGCTTTCCTATGTATCTAGGACTAGTTTTCTTCATTCCCTTCTATCCTCTGTAGTCTTTCTTATTAAAGTAATAATAACAGCGCCTTATTTGCATCATTTACTTGATTGTTATTGTTATTGGCTTTGTTTTTCACTCTTTTTGCTTATGACAAAAAGGGGGAGTACATAAATTGGTTTTGATATACTTTTTTCTTATATTATATAAAACCTGTAAGATCAAGTTTTGATCTAGTAGTACAACTCTATGTTTTGATGATTACAAGTTAACCTTTTGATATGAACAATTGTGGTACTCTAACGTGTTTTTCTGAGTGTGCTATTTACAGGCTCTGACCTTGACTCAATCTCACACAAATCAGAAGCACTGTGTATAAAGGGTAACCCAAGCAACGCTTTCGCATTCACCATGTTCAGTATGAACAGTGGAAAAGCTTCAGAAGATCTGAAGCTATACAAACTCTGATGAGGACTCAGTCGCTAGAAGCTCTGAAGATCCAGAAGTTCTGATAGCCAAGAAACACTGAAGGTTCAGATGTTCTGATGGTGTAGAAGACTCTGAAGATCCAGAAGCTGAATAGTGGAAACTCTGAAGTCCAGAAGCAAGAAACTCTGAAGGCCATGTTCTTCCCTCTGAGTTCAGAATCAGAAGATACAATGGTCAGAGGATCTGTGCCTTCCCTCTGACTCTGATCAACCGGCTTCACAAGTTCCAATATGAAGTATTCCCCTGATCAGAAGTCTCCTAGGTTAAAAGGTCAAGTCGCTATCCAAGTACAAAAGCAAGTGTACCTTCCTGACGACCTACCTAACGTTCTCAGCCACAGCAGAAGCTGGATTTTCCAGAACTGCCCTCCAACGGTAGCATTTCCCATGCAACGCTCAACCCTAATCCTTGGAGTATATATAGAGGCTGAAGATTGAAAGAAGCGGCGAAGAAAAATATACGAGAAGCAACACACGCGCAAGATATTCAAAATATTCTAAGCTTTCTTTCATCCTGTAATTTATTTAGTTTACACTCAGCTTATTCAGAAGCAAACCCTTGTAAACACCAACCTCAAACAGTTGTTTGATTTTCCTTTAGGAGATCAAGGTTGATCGGATCCTAGAGAAGACTAAGAGAGTGAATCTTAGTGTGAGCTAAGTCAGTGTAATTGTTAGTCACTTGTAGGTTTCAAGTGCAGTTGTAACTCTTACCTGATTAGTGGATTGCCTTCATTCTAAGAAGGAAGAAATCACCTTAACGGGTGGACTGGAGTAGCTTGAGTGATTTATCAAGTGAACCAGGATAAAATCCTTGTGTGCTTTTCTATCTCTATCTTTTGCACTTAGTTCTCGAAAAGATTTGTTAAAATCTTTAAGGTGGTAGTTTTGTACTGAAAACGTTATTCAAACCCCCCTTTCTACCGTTTTTCATACCTTCAATTGGTATCAGAGCGCAAGTTCTGATTACCACACCTAACAGTGTTCAGTGATCCGGGCCGGTGTGAAAAACAATGGCTGCCACCACCAGTGAAACTCAAAGAGATGGTTACAACGCAAAGCCTCCTATGTTCGATGGTCAAAGGTTCGAATATTGGAAAGATAGACTGGAAAGTTTCTTTCTGGGTTTCGATGCAGATCTCTGGGATATTATTGTGGATGGCTATGAGCGTCCAGTTGATGCAGATGGCAAGAAGATCCCAAGGTCAGAGATGACTGCAGATCAAAAGAAGCTGTACTCACAACATCACAAAGCAAGAGCAATTCTTCTAAGTGCTATCTCCTATGAGGAGTACCAGAAGATTACAGATCGTGAGTTTGCTAAAGGCATTTTTGATTCTCTGAAGATGTCTCATGAAGGAAACAAGAAAGTCAAAGAATCAAAGGCATTGTCTTTGATCCAAAAGTATGAATCCTTCATCATGGAGCCAAATGAGTCCATTGAAGAAATGTTCTCCAGATTTCAACTGCTTGTAGCTGGCATACGTCCTCTCAACAAGAGCTACACAACAAAAGATCATGTCATAAGGGTCATCAGGTGTCTTCCTGAAAGTTGGATGCCTTTGGTGACTTCAATAGAGCTCACGAGAGACGTTGAGAATATGAGTTTAGAAGAACTCATCAGCATTTTGAAATGCCATGAGCTGAAGCGCTCAGAGATGCAAGATCTCAGGAAAAAGTCCATAGCCTTGAAATCCAAATCTGAAAAGGCTAAGGTTGAGAAGTCAAAGGCTCTTCAAGCTGAAGAAGAAGAATCTGAAGAGGCATCAGAAGATTCTGATGTAGATGAGCTGACTCTGATCTCCAAGAGACTCAACCGCATCTGGAAGCACAGGCAGAGCAAGTTCAAAGGCTCTGGAAAGGCAAGAGGAAAGTCTGAATCCTCAGGTCAGAAGAAGTCATCAATCAAGGAAGTCACTTGCTTTGAGTGCAAAGAATCAGGGCACTACAAAAGTGACTGTCCAAAATTGAAGAAGGACAAGAAGCCAAAGAAGCACTTCAAGACCAAGAAGAGTCTGATGGTGACATTTGATGAATCAGAGTCAGAGGATGTTGACTCTGATGGTGAAGTCCAAGGACTCATGGCAATTGTCAAAGACAAGGAAGCAGAGTCAAAGGAAGCTGTTGACTCTGACTCAGAATCAGAAGGAGATCCTAACTCAGACGATGAAAATGAGGTATTTGCTTCCTTCTCTACCTCTGAACTGAAACATGCTTTGTCTGATATCATGGATAAGTATAACTCCTTGTTGTCTAAGCATAAGAAGCTGAAAAAGAACTTATCTGCTGTTTCTAAAACTCCTTCTGAACATGAGAAAATCATATCTGATTTGAAAAATGATAACCATGCTTTAGTCAATTCTAACTCTGTGCTTAAGAATCAAATTGCTAAGTTAGAAGAAGTTATTGCCTGCGATGCCTCTGATAGTAAGCATGAATCTAAGTATGAAAAATCTTTTCAAAGATTCCTTGCTAAAAGCGTAGATAGAAGCTTAATGGCTTCAATGATCTATGGCGTAAGCAGAAATGGAATGCATGGCATTGGCTATTCTAAACCAATTAGAAATGAGCCTTCTGTGTCTAAAGCTAAATCCTTGTATGAATGCTTTGTTCCCTCTGGTACCATATTGCCTGATCCTGTACCTGCTAAAGTTGCAAAAAACCCTCTTAAAAAGGGATCTTTCTCTATGACTAAATATCATGCAAATATTCCTTTAAAATATTATGTTGAGACACCCAAGGTGATCAAAACCTCTGGGGTAACTAACAAAAGAGGACCCAGAAAGTGGGTACCTAAGGACAAGATTATCTATGTTGCAGATATCCTTGATAGCTCCACTGAAACACCAATCATGGTATCTGGACAGTGGATGCTCGCGTCACATGACGGGAGAAAAGCGTATGTTCCGAGAGCTGAAACTTAAGCCTGGAGGCGAAGTTGGCTTCGGAGGAAATGAAAAGGGTAAAATTATTGGTACTGGTACTATTTGTGTAGATAGTAGTCCATGCATTGATAATGTTTTATTGGTAGACGGCTTAACACATAACTTATTGTCTATAAGTCAATTAGCTGACAAGGGTTATGATGTTATATTCAATCAAAAGTCCTGCCGGGCTGTAAGTCAGATCGATGGCTCTGTTCTGTTTAACAGCAAGAGGAAGAACAACATTTATAAGATCAGATTATCTGAGTTGGAGGCTCAGAATGTGAAGTGTCTTCTGTCTGTTAATGAAGAGCAGTGGGTATGGCATAGACGGTTAGGGCATGCCAGTATGAGAAAGATTTCTCAGCTGAGCAAGCTAAACCTTGTCAGGGGCTTACCCAATCTGAAGTTCGCTTCAGACGCTCTTTGTGAAGCATGTCAGAAAGGCAAGTTCACAAAAGTCCCTTTCAAGGCAAAGAATGTTGTCTCAACCTCAAGGCCGTTAGAACTTCTGCATATCGACCTGTTTGGACCAGTGAAAACTGAGTCTATAGGTGGCAAGAGATATGGGATGGTTATCGTTGATGACTATAGCCGCTGGACATGGGTAAAGTTTCTAACCCGCAAGGATGAGTCTCATGCTGTGTTCTCTACCTTCATTGCTCAAGTGCAAAACGAGAAGGCTTGTAGAATTGTGCGTGTCAGAAGTGACCATGGTGGAGAGTTTGAGAATGACAAGTTTGAGAGTCTGTTTGATTCCTATGGAATTGCACATGATTTCTCATGTCCCAGAACTCCTCAACAAAATGGTGTTGTTGAGAGGAAGAACAGAACTCTTCAGGAGATGGCTAGAACCATGCTCCAAGAAACTGGCATGGCTAAGCACTTTTGGGCAGAGGCAGTAAATACAGCATGTTACATTCAGAACAGAATCTCTGTGAGACCAATTCTGAATAAGACTCCTTATGAATTGTGGAAGAACATAAAACCCAACATTTCTTATTTTCATCCTTTTGGCTGTGTTTGTTATGTTCTCAATACTAAGGATAGATTGCATAAATTTGATGCTAAGTCTTCTAAGTGTCTATTACTTGGTTATTCTGATAGATCTAAAGGTTTTAGATTTTATAATACTGATGCTAAGACTATTGAAGAATCTATTCATGTTAGATTTGACGATAAGCTTGACTCTGACCAGTCAAAGCTAGTTGAAAAGTTTGCAGATTTAAGCATTAATGTTTCTGACAAAGGCAAAGCTCCAGAGGAAGTTGAGCCAGAGGAAGATGAACCAGAGGAAGAAGCTGGTCCCTCTAACTCACAAACTCTGAAGAAGAGCAGAATCACTGCAGCTCATCCTAAGGAATTGATTCTTGTAACACCCCGATTTCGGTGGCGTCACTTTAGTAACCAAAAGAAAATACTTTAAGCGGAAAAACGTGAATTATTTTTTTTCGACAATATAACTAAAGACAAAAAGCAATAAAACTCCCCAACAGAAGATAAAAGGAACTACTATACAACTATATATACATGCCTCGTGTCGGGTGACAGAAAAGAGTAACGCCCGAAGGCAATATGTACAGTCCAAGATGAAGATACTGTGTCCGCAACACTAACCTACAAAAACTGAGAGCAAGTTGGCCCAGCGGCCTAAGAAAAGACCCCCTAAATCCAACCAGCTCTCTGTGATCTCCATAGGAAACCACACAAAAGCTACCGGTAGGAAAACTACCCTGTCCCCAAAACGGAAGCATGACGGTCAGAGCATCGACACAACTCCTACACTATCCCTACCCGAGGAGCCCACACTAGCACTCGATCCTACATGCTAGCGCGGTCGTCATCCGAATCTGCATCCAGGACGACTAGGTCGACGTACTCAACACTGCCCTCTCTGTCCACCCTAATGCGCTCCCGCACTGGACTCTCGGGCCCGGGGCCCGGAACGAGATCCGCAACGACAGCAGCAGCGGTAGACGGACTAGACTCCGTCGAAGCCCCACCTACTGGCAACTCCTCAGAAGGGTCCTCATCATCTGAAGGAGATGGTGGCGGTGGAGGTACTCCCAAGCCGGGTCCACAGTGTACTCCTGGAGGCAGGTTGAAGCTCACTATGTGCCTCCTCATCACTCCCTCCGTCAAGCGTCCGAATCGATCGACACGGTCCTCCATGATCCGACCGGTGTAGGTCGCACGGTGGCCCTCGGGATCGACCACCCATGCACCTGGGTCGTCTTGGTCAAGCATCTCGTACCTGGTCCCCCCTGACGGGCAGACCATGGTAAACCAATCCCCCATACTCATCTGACAAATGGCGTAGTCCGCCCAAACACACACAGCAGACGCGAGGGTCAACTCCAAAGAATTATATAATTAATAAAACCAGATATAATTATAGGATAATAAATACTAGCCTCTCAGGCTTATAAGTTTTGGGATAGCTTCCTAGGGTTGCATGTATCACAATAAATATAAAGAGCCATAAAAACAAGTAGCATGCCTCAAAAATAGGATAAACAGTTACCAATCACACTCAGCAACTAAGTTAGCATGTATGTTGCATGAAATGCAATGCTGGGTAACAAAATGCATTCCGGAAGAAGGATGGACATCAACGAGACGGCCCTAACACCAGCCACGGTGGGTACCTTCCTGCTCGCGTGTCTCTTACACCACACAAAAGTAGTCAGATCAGCAGTGAACCCGTAGGTCTGCCATTCCGTCTGCTACTGAGGACCACCGTAGTGTCCTAAATATGGAAATCCGGGTCTTATGACCATTTTGGAATCCACCGAGGTCCGGTATCACGCCGTGTATTAACCTCAAAATGAGTGCATGAATGCAAGTGGTTAGCCAAACAACGTCTCCGACCTCACCCGACACGTCGCCACGTGTTCTAGATTAACTTAAAGTCTCTAAAAGAATACCCTAAGGTAAATGTCGATTCTGCGACAAAATACAATTAATCATAAACAAAAGAGTGCAACCACTCACGACAACTCTTCGAGTCATCAATGCTCTCACGAAGTCTCACGCTTCTGTGGAGTCTCACACATTCACAAAGTCTCACGCTTCAGTGAAGTTTTATGCTTTCACAAGGTCTCACGCCTCAGTGAATTTACACACTTGCACGAAGTCTCACGCTTCAATGAAGTATCATGCTGTTCACGAGGTCTCACGCCTCAGTGAAGATCCATGCTTTCCACAAGGTCTCACGCCTCAGTGGAGTATCACGCATTCACAAGGTCTCACACCTCCGTGAAGCTTCTCGGCTCATCCCTTGGATGGCTAAACAAACTGCTCCCAGAGCGAATGAGTATCAACATACCCAAAACTCGAAATCTTCCCAACACTTGGACCCGACGACACTTCTCATTTTCCAAAACTAAACTTCAATCCAAAGCTTGCATCCGAGATTGTTATCTTTATTTAAAGGTTTAGAGGTTGTTTAATATCTTATGAATTTCTTTATAAAAATAGCTCTTTTTAGTCTTATCGTATTCCCTATGAGTTCAAAGTTCCCATAAACCCAAGTAATTCCCTGAGAAGGTCTCGATCCATTGGAGCATGACAAGGTCCGAACTCCGTTCGTCCTTTTAAAACTCTCTCAAAATCTCATAAAAATTCGGCATGACCTGCCCGTAATCCTCACTTTTCAGAATCTCAGGTACAAGTGGAATAGCATCATTGAAACAGCTCAACCAAAAGACATAAACAGCATATTCCAACACATCCTAAGTTAACCATGTAGCACATAGCATGTGAATCATTTAGCACACAATATCATGGCATCAAGTACTCAACAAGTTCGGCCGAAGCCTCAGAAATCATTTCAGACATTTAGAAATTAGGTGCATAACACATAAATCAAGTCGAATTTCATCGACACCTAAAGCATTATCTAGTAATTCAGAGAGTAGCCCTCACCGGTGGGTCTTCCAGCTTCCTCCTCCAAATGTTCTTCAAGCTCTTCTCCTTGGTTTCTTGGAATCTCCTCAAACGAACCTTAAGCAAAAATCACAGAAATCAACACCAAGAGTCAGAAACTCAGCAATCAAAGAGTCCTAGGGTTACACAGTACACTACTACCTCCGTGGTACGACAATCTAACGCGTTAAGATAAGTTTTCGAAAAATCGGATTCTCCTCCCCCCTTGATATAGCTCTCGGCCACTTTCCTTAATTGGGAGGGTCGATTTTTCTTCGATCAAACTTGGTTCCTAGGTTAACATAAGCCGTAACTAAGACGGTTCTAGGCTCGGAAAAATTTTCGGATCGAAAACTGATATAGGGGTAGTTTGGTCATTATTTTTAGCTCAGAATTTCAAAATTGGATTTTTGAAAAACAAATTGGATGGGGACGTCCACAACGACGTTTATGACGACAAATCCTACTAGCACTAAGCCAAGTCGATAGATTAGAGCGTAAAGGTTGCGACTTTGGCGAAAAATGGGTATTTAGGGTAGAAATTGATCCCGGCGGCATTTCGTCGACATTTGACAAAATCTAATCCGCAGAACACGCTCAGGAGCATGCAGGGAAGAAGTTTAGACGCTGAAATCAACTGATTTGAACAGTTTTTCAAAAACCTCAAAATTTTGAACTCAGAAAGTCGCAGGAGAAATGGACAGAAACGACGATTCGAAGGAGAGTATAGATTACCTACCTCGAGGTCTTCGATTAGTGACGAACGGTGAAGCAAACGGGCAAGAATCGACGAAGATCCGGATCTCTCTCTCTCTCTAGAAACTCGCGGCTTTGGGGGGTGGGGAAAATGGGTTTTGTGAAAAAAATCTAATTTTTCAACTATTTATAGGTTTTGGAAAAAACGGAAAAATGATTTTTTTGCGATTCCGATTTTTCCTGCGCGTTCCTCTGCGCATTCTAAGATAGGTTCTGGCGACAGAATTCCAGAACTCAAAATAGAATTCTTGGAATTAAACCAAAAGATCCAAAATCGGCATAAGTCGGTGTAAGTCGGTTTATCCCGAAAAACTACTTTTTGCAGTGATCGTCGGATGAGAAAACTTCCTTCTGAAGAAAGATTAGGAATGATGAGAGATGTAGGAGAACGCGGGTGGAATCTTCGTTTGAGTTTCCGGATAGAAAAAGTCTTCATCGTCTGTCGATCTTAGGTTTTCCGAACTATCAGGGATTCCGTTTCGGCAAACTTCCGAGAATTGGAATTTGACGTTCGTACATTTCAGGATTTCGCATCGAAATGGTTGTTTAAGGACGGAAAAGAGAAGTTCTAACATTTCTCTGAGGATTTTTGGAATTAGTTTCCATCGTGTCCTAAAGCGTAAATTAACTATTCACTAATACCTTCGACCTAGGATTAAGCGTATGTTAGTCGTGCTATAACTCTTTCGGTTTTTCGATACATTCTTGGACTTTTCCTGAACCTCTTTCCTTCCCAAATTTATCTTAATCAAATAACTTATTTATTTTATTCACTTATCCAAAGCGTTAAAACTTGGGCCTTACATTACTACCCTCCAAAAAGAAAGTTTCGCCCTCGAAACTTAAGGGTCAGTAAAAAGTTCTGGATACTGTTCCTTGATCTTTTCCTTCAGCTCCCACGTTGCATCACCGGTGTCCTTGTTCCAAATAACCTTCACTAACTCGATCTCTTTACCCCTCAACTGCTTTACCCTTGTGTCACCAATGCTGATTGGCGGTGTCTCGAAAGACAAGTTATCCTTCAACTCAATGTCATCCAGCTCGATGACGTGCATCGGATCAGCAATATACTTCCGCAGTTGTGACACATGGAATACATCGTGAACGTTTGATAGAAAAGGCGGTAGTGCGATCTGATAAGCTACCGGTCCTACACGACGAGTAATCTGATAAGGTCCAATGAACTTTGGCGTCAGCTTTCTTGACTTGATTGCTCGACCAACTCCTGTAGTCTGGGTAACTCGCAAAAACACATGATCCCCTTCTTCAAATTCCAGGGTTCTGCGCCTTTGATCTGCATAGCTCTTCTGTCTACTCTGAGAAGCCTTCATCTTTTCCCTGATCTGTTTAATCTTCTCAGTTGTCTGTTGCAGAAGTTCCGGTCCTACTAACAAATTCTCTCCATCTTGATACCAACATAAAGGTGTTCTACACTTGCGGCCATACAATGCCTCATACGGTGCCATACCTATGGTCGTATGAAAACTGTTGTTATATGTGAATTCAATCAGTGGCAATAGGGTGTCCCAACTGCCCTTATTGTCTAACACGCAAGCTCGTAGCAAATCCTCCAATGATTGGATAGTTCTCTCAGTTTGCCCATCAGTCTGTGGATGATAAGCAGAGCTTAATCTCAGCCTCGTTCCCAAAGCCTCATGAAGAGCTCCCCACAGATGTGAAGTAAACTTCGGGTCTCTATCGGAAACGATACTTGTTGGCACTCCATGAAGTCGCACAATCTCAGCTATATAAATCTCTGATAGCTTATCCACGTTGTACGTAGTTCTCACCGGTATGAAATGAGCCGACTTAGTCAGTCGATCCACGATTACCCAAATCGAGTCATATCCTCTTTGAGTTCTTGGTAATGCCACGACAAAATCCATCGATATGCTATCCCATTTCCATTGAGGTACATCCAAGCTTTGTAGCATACCCGCAGATTTCTGATGTTCCACCTTCGCCTTTTGACAGGTCAAACATGCAGCTACATATTCTGCCACTTGTCTTTTCATTCCTGGCCACCAAAAATTTACCTTCAAGTCCTGGTGCATCTTTTTCATTCCAGGGTGAATGCTCAGCTTACTTTTGTGACCTTCGTCCAGTATCAACCTCCTTAGGTCAGGGTTGTTGGGTACGCAAACTCTACCCTTACACCGTAGGATATTGTCACTTCCTACCTTGAATTCCGGGTCCTTACCCTGAATTACCAAATTCCTTTTTCCGAGTAAAAATTCATCTTGTAACTGTTGGTCTCGGATTTCTTCCATCAATCCATTGGTAATCCTGATCATCCCGAACCTCAGTTCTCCCTCGGATAATCTTACGTCCAAACTCAAATCTCGGAATTGTTCCAGCAGTTGTAGCTCCTTCACCATCATTGACGAGATATGCATTTTCCTGCTCAATGCATCAGCAACAACATTAGCTTTTCCAGGATGGTATTGTAAGGTAAAATCGTAATCCTTGAGAAACTCCATCCAACGTCGTTGTCTCATGTTCAACTCCTTCTGGTCAAACAAGTACTTCAAGCTCTTGTGATCGCTAAATATGGTGAAATTGCATCCATATAAGTGATGTCTCCAGATCTTCAACGAAAACACAATGGCAGCAAGTTCTAAGTCATGAGTCGGATAGTTCTTCTCATGAGTCTTCAGTTGTCGTGAAGCATAAGCCACCACTTTCCGATGCTGCATCAGCACACATCCCAAACCTTGATGCGAAGCATCACAGTACACTTCATACGGTTCCTCTGGTTGCGGTAAGACGAGTACAGGTGACGTCGTCAAACGTTCCTTCATTGTCTGAAAACTAGTTTCGCACGCTTCGGTCCATGCAAAAGGTTGATCCTTTCTCGTGAGTTGAGTCAAGGGTCCAACGATCTTGGCGAAATTCTCAATGAAGCGACGATAGTATCCCGCCAAACCGACAAAACTCCTGATCTCAGTCACGGTCTTTGGCCGTTCCCATGACAACACCGTCTCTACCTTTGCTGGATCCACAGCTATACCTTCTTTAGAAATCACATGGCCCAAGAATTTTACCTCTTCGAGCCAAAATTCACACTTAGAAGGGTTGGCGTACAACTTTGTCTCTCTCAACACTTGTAAAACTTGACGCAAGTGCCCTTCATGATCTTCAGCGTTCTTTGAGTAGATCAGAATGTCGTCGATAAACACCACGACGAATCGATCCAAGAACGGATGGAATGTCCTGTTCATGTAATCCATGAAGATAGCAGGTGCGTTTGTCACCCCAAATGGCATCACTAGATACTCATAGTGTCCATAACGAGTCCGGAATGCCGTCTTCTGGATATCCTCAGTCTTTACTCTAATTTGATGGTAACCCGACTTCAGGTCTATCTTTGAGAATATCGCAGCTCCTCGTAGTTGATCCATCAAATCATCAATTCTGGGTAGCGGATACCTATTCTTGACGGTTACTTTGTTCAGTTGTCGATAGTCGACACAAAGTCTAGATTTCCCATCCTTCTTCTTCACCAATAAGACGGGTGCTCCCCAAGGTGAAACGCTTGGTCGGATGAATCCTTTCGACAGAAGATCCTCAAGTTGAGACTTCAACTCCACCAATTCCGCAGGTGCCATCCGATATGGTGCAATCGAAATCGGTCCTGTTCCCGGTACGATGTCAATAGCAAACTCAATGTCGCGTACAGGCGGCAAACCAGGTACATCGACAGGAAAAACATCCGCGAAGTCCCTCACAACTGGAATATTACTCACTTCCGAATTTCCTTTACTCTCCAAGCTCAACAAAACTGAATACTCTTGAGATCCTTCATTCAGAGAGACATTAATATGATTGGCGGATAGATACTCGGAAAGGTCCGAGTCAGGAAATACCACTCTCTTTCGGCTACAGTCCAGAAGACAATGGTAGTGAGACAACCAGTCCATCCCTAGGATAACATCTAGGTTCTTGAGAGTTAGGCACACTAGGTTAGCATGGTAAACTTTATCCCTATAGGTTACTGGGCAATACATGCATGCAGTATTGGCAAGCAGAGTTTTGGCAGGTGTGGTAACTATAAGATCGAAACTCAAAGCAGTAACGGGAAGTTTTAATCTAGTAGCACATTCCCTAGAGATAAAAGAGTGCGTTGCTCCGGAATCAAAAAGTACAGTTAGGAGATTACCGTCAATCTCGCAATCTCCCCTGATCAGACCATCAACATCTTCAGCTTCTTCACCATCCATGGTGTAGACTCTTGCCTTGGCAGCAGGACGCTTCCCACGAGCAGTGTTTACAGCTGGTTCTGTCTTAGGTGCTCTGCATTGAGCAGCAGTATGTCCCAACTTGTTACAGTTAAAGCATTTGGGCCTCATGTCAGTACAAGCATTGGCATAGTGCCCAGGCTGCCCACATCTGTAACAGGTCATCTCCCTGTTCACAGTCTGACCTCCAGAACCTCCAGCAGTACCCACCATGGGCCTATAAGATCCTGAAGCAATTCCTCTACCTGCAGGACGTTGATACGGCTTCCTACTCTGAAATCTCCCTCTGCCTTGAAAATTTTGAGAGCCCGACCTCATCGGCCCTCCTGTCCCAACACGGTTCAGTCTCCTGTTCTTCATTATCTCCACCTCAGTGGCTTTCTCAACCAAAGTCTGAAAACGAGTGATCCCCAACGGTTTCACCGAGTCTTCAATATCGGGCCTCAGCCCATTCACAAAGCGCTTGCACATGTAGGGTTCATCGACCCCATTGCGGAAGAATCGAAAGTGCTTGGCCAGCGATTCCAGCTTGGCAGCATATTCCGGGATGGACATGCTACCCTGACGAAGTGTCAGGAATTGCGACTCACGCTCGTCCCGCGCACTATCTGGAAAATACTTTTCCAGAAAAGCAGCACGGAACGAAGTCCAGTTCACTTCCAGGTTGTTTGCTTCCATCATTCCTCTGGCGCCTCTCCACCAGTACTCAGCATCACCCAACAGTAGAAAGGTTGCCATTCCCACCTTGGCCCCCTCAGCAGTCTGCAATACACCGAAGATCTTTTCAATCTCCTGGATCCAGAGATCCGCTTTGTCCGGGTCCGTACCCCCCGAGAACTTAGGTGGATCCTGTCTCCTAAAATCATTCAGGCCTCTGTTCTGATCCATTGTCACTTCCCTCTGGCGTTGGTGCTGATCACGTGCCTCCTCAGCAGCACGCCTCATAGCATTATCGTTTGCCTGTGCAGTCACAGCTTGGGCCATAGTGGCCATCATCTCAGCTAGTTGGTTAGCGTTCACCATGTTCTGCTAAATTAACAAACAGTTAGTGCTCATCATAAGATAGCATCCAAAATAACTATACAATATGATTAAGCAATAACTTCAAACAATTCTAAGCGAAAAATCGCTTGGCAGACAATCAATTTTTACTCTTTGCAGAGTCACACAACCTAGCACAGAAGACCTATTCCCCAAAGACTCCCGAAAGACTCGACTAAGCTCTGATACCACAAATGTAACACCCCGATTTCGGTGGCGTCACTTTAGTAACCAAAAGAAAATACTTTAAGCGGAAAAACGTGAATTATTTTTTTTCGACAATATAACTAAAGACAAAAAGCAATAAAACTCCCCAACAGAAGATAAAAGGAACTACTATACAACTATATATACATGCCTCGTGTCGGGTGACAGAAAAGAGTAACGCCCGAAGGCAATATGTACAGTCCAAGATGAAGATACTGTGTCCGCAACACTAACCTACAAAAACTGAGAGCAAGTTGGCCCAGCGGCCTAAGAAAAGACCCCCTAAATCCAACCAGCTCTCTGTGATCTCCATAGGAAACCACACAAAAGCTACCGGTAGGAAAAACTACCCTGTCCCCAAAACGGAAGCATGACGGTCAGAGCATCGACACAACTCCTACACTATCCCTACCCGAGGAGCCCACACTAGCACTCGATCCTACATGCTAGCGCGGTCGTCATCCGAATCTGCATCCAGGACGACTAGGTCGACGTACTCAACACTGCCCTCTCTGTCCACCCTAATGCGCTCCCGCACTGGACTCTCGGGCCCGGGGCCCGGAACGAGATCCGCAACGACAGCAGCAGCGGTAGACGGACTAGACTCCGTCGAAGCCCCACCTACTGGCAACTCCTCAGAAGGGTCCTCATCATCTGAAGGAGATGGTGGCGGTGGAGGTACTCCCAAGCCGGGTCCACAGTGTACTCCTGGAGCAGGTTGAAGCTCACTATGTGCCTCCTCATCACTCCCTCCGTCAAGCGTCCGAATCGATCGACACGGTCCTCCATGATCCGACCGGTGTAGGTCGCACGGTGGCCCTCGGGATCGACCACCCATGCACCTGGGTCGTCTTGGTCAAGCATCTCGTACCTGGTCCCCCCTGACGGGCAGACCATGGTAAACCAATCCCCCATACTCATCTGACAAATGGCGTAGTCCGCCCAAACACACACAGCAGACGCGAGGGTCAACTCCAAAGAATTATATAATTAATAAAACCAGATATAATTATAGGATAATAAATACTAGCCTCTCAGGCTTATAAGTTTTGGGATAGCTTCCTAGGGTTGCATGTATCACAATAAATATAAAGAGCCATAAAAACAAGTAGCATGCCTCAAAAATAGGATAAACAGTTACCAATCACACTCAGCAACTAAGTTAGCATGTATGTTGCATGAAATGCAATGCTGGGGTAACAAAATGCATTCCGGAAGAAGGATGGACATCAACGAGACGGCCCTAACACCAGCCACGGTGGGTACCTTCCTGCTCGCGTGTCTCTTACACCACACAAAAGTAGTCAGATCAGCAGTGAACCCGTAGGTCTGCCATTCCGTCTGCTACTGAGGACCACCGTAGTGTCCTAAATATGGAAATCCGGGTCTTATGACCATTTTGGAATCCACCGAGGTCCGGTATCACGCCGTGTATTAACCTCAAAATGAGTGCATGAATGCAAGTG
>NC_080045.1:24628721-24673547 GCF_012489685.1 Lotus japonicus
CCTAAACCTTCTCCAAGTTTGGTCCTCTAATGTCCTTTAATCCTTCAATACTTCTTAAATGAATATCCGTTTCTTAAAAACTATAACTCCTTCACTTACCCAAACGACCTGACCAGTGTCGTCATGCTTTCACATCCACAACTTATTATGCTAACATCATTCAAATCATATCACATGGCTCATTATGTCTGCAACCTCATGATCAACATCAATCGATCACCAACTTATAACCAACCTTATGACCCTACACAACCCAAGATTCATTTACTTCAAGATCACTCTTATATTATACCTCAAATGGTCTTAACCCGAAACCCATCTCCAGGTCTTCATTCTTCTAAGATTCAACTCCTATTGTCACAAGCTACAACTGTAAGATCTCTACTCGTATGCGATTCTCGACTCTCAAGATTCAATCTTAACCCTAAGATTTCAATCCAACTTAGTAAATCTCACTTAGTAATCTCAGCATATTTCCTTGGAATCCATATCACCAACCTCAAGTATTCAACTTATGCTAAAACTTTCTTTCTCCAACTTAATCATTAATTCAACACTTTTCAAGCGAAAATTCATCTCTTAAGACTATAATGTCTCCACATATTAATCAACGCTTAGCAAAACTTATTCCTCGAACTCGACTATAACAATCTAGTTCAGAGTTAATTCTTCTCAATCTCGCTACCATCAACAATCATCTATAACCGGATATTAAATCCAACCTATCTTAAATCTCTAATAATCCCACGTCAGAAATCACATAACCTATGACTTCATAACTTCCGAGAAATACTTAAAGATTTTCCAACATCAATTCTATTGGCTTAGTCTACCTCTACTTGAGTAATCACACGAACTAACCAATCAATGTCTATACGAAAAATCATCAACTTCCAAAGGTTCAAATCTTAATCTTGTGCAATCAAATGCTTAACACGAACTTTCCTCCCAAATCCGACTAATCCTCAATCAATTCAAATTCATCTTACCCGTCCTTCTATCAAGTCCATAACCAGCTGTGATTCCGAATATCACCCCCTCAATATTAGGTTGATCAGGCCTAATACATCGAAGGTGGAAATTTAGAAAACCCACTGGAACAGACAATGAGATCCTAACATCCAGTAACCACAATTATCCTGATATCAAGTTCCTAACGATTCCGCTACGGAACCACACACCCCTCAATCCATGTAAAAGATTAATCCTTCCTCGTCAATTGAGTCAAAGGTCCAACAATCTTGGCAAATCCCTCAATGAAGCGTCTATAATATCCAGCTAAATCCACAAAACTTCTGATCTCTGTCACCATCTTCGGTTGCTCCCAAGCCAAAACAGTCTCCACTTTCGCCGGATCCACAGCTATGCCCTCCTTCGAGATAGCATGGCCTAAGAAATTGACTTCCTCCAGCCAGAATTCACACTTGGAAGGGTTCTCATACAGCTTTTTCTCTCTCAACAATTGTAAAAACTTGGCGCAAATGTCCTTCATGTTTATTCGCGTCCTTCGAATAGATCAATATGGTCCTCAATAAACACCACCACACGCCGATCTAAGAACTCCTGAAAGATGCGGTTCATGTAATCCATGAAAACAGCAGGTACATTCGTCACTCCCAAACGGCATCACTAGGTACTCGTAGTGTCCTTAACGTGTCCTGAAAGCAGTCTTCGGTATATCCTCAATCTTCACTCTGATCCGACGATAGCCTGACCTCAAATCTATCTTGGAAAATACGGTAGCCCCTCGTAGTTGGTCCATCAAATCATCTATCCTCGGCAACGGGTATCTGTTCTTGATCGTCGCCTTGTTCAATTGTCGATAATCCACCCACGATCTCGACCTTCCGTCCTTCTTCTTGACTAACAACACTGGCGCTCCCCATGGTGAAACACTCGGTCGAATGAATCCCTTTTGCCGAAAGATCCTCTAACGACTCCGCTTCAAAACTAAACGCCCTAAAATCCTACGATTCGTACCCATAAGGAATTTCCCTGAGATCCTAGCTTCCTTATCAACGCCTCGGTAAAAACAACTCCCTAGCTCCGCGTGCTATTCTAGATCTCGTGTAACCTCTATAGTTAAATCACGAGCAACTTCGAATAAGGTCCTACTAGGGATAATAATCATAGGATCATAGTCTAAGTAGTAAATACAAGTTAGGCGCGTCACACTCGCTTGAATATAAAAGAGTAAGTTATTCTAGAATACGAGAACAGTTAAAATATTACCATCGTTCCCACGTTCTTCCTCGTTCGACTCCTCAACTCTTGCTCCTCCCTTGATATGAATCCTTTCCTCTGTAGCAAGTTGTTTTCCTTTCCCAACATTCCCTGATGATTCGCCCCTGAGTGCCTTGCAATCTTGGGAGAAATGTCCCGGTTGGTTGCAATTGAAGCATAGACTTTCTTTGGTCTTGCAGTTCACAGCTAGATGCCCCTCTCGGTTACACTTGAAGCATCTCCGTCCAATCACTGAGCATTTGTTAGCAAAATGCCCAAACTTTCTGCAACGAGTACATGTCACTCCTTTGTCACCAACTGGCTTCCCCTCCAGTATCAGCAGTCGTTGGTTTGTAGACTCTTGAGATAAGATTTCTTCCCTCGGAACGCTGATATGGTCCCCACTTATGGTAACTCTTCCTTCCGTTGTAGCCTTGGGAACCTGACCTCATTGGTCCCCCAGCTCCAATTCGGTTCATTCCTCTTTATTGATACATTGCTGTCGCCATCAGTCGTTGATGATGCTCACGTGTAGCCTCCGCCATCCGGTTAAGATCCACCATCCTATATCCCATCGAACGTCCGATTAGTACTAACCATACGGTAGCACTAGACAAACCACTCAATCCGATTGAGTAGTAACGCAAGCAATTAGAGCGAAAATCGCTCTGCAGACAATCAATTTTCACTCTTTGCAGAGTCACACAACCTAGCACAGAAGACCTATTCCCCAAAGACTCCCAAAAGACTCGACTAAGCTCTGATACCACAATGTAACACCCCGATTTCCAGGTGTCACTTTAGTAACCAAAAATAGACTTTACGCTGAAAACAGGTAATTTTTTTTCGTTTGATACCTTTTAAATCAAGCAATAGAAAATAAAGACAAAACCCAACCACTAAACTAACCAACACACAAATATATACACATGTACAGCCTCAGCTGCACTCCCATGTCACGCGCACTCGCAGTGACTCCAAAGTAGTGTGCCCGTAGGCAAATAGTTACAGATCCAGAAGTGTGAGTGAAAAGGTTATAATTACAATCCACTGGGAGAAAGTCGGCCTCAAAATGGCCTAAGCAAAGACCCCTATAGTCCGACTGACTCACTGTGATCCCTCAATAAGAGAACCACACAAAAGCCATGCGTCGGGAACCTACCCCGTCCCAAAAGCAAAACGAATCAGAGCTCTACACAAATATGACGCCTGCCTAACTCTACCAACCCATAACTGCTCACACATCCGAGTCCTCGGCGAACTGAAGACGGCAAGTTGAAGCTCAGCTCCATGCGTCGTAGAACTTCTTTCGTCAGATGTTCACACTCGTCAGTCCGGTCCTCCATGACCCTTCCCCGGTACGTCGCTCGATGACCCACAACATCGATCACCCAAGCGGTGGGGGCATCCCGATCCACAAGCTCATATCTGATCCCCCCCGAGGGAGAGACCATCGAACACCAGTCGGCCATCGACATCTGGCAGCAGGCCGACCGCCCAAACACAAACATACAAACAAAGCCAAGGCGCTAGGGTCAACTCACAGCAATAAGTAGATATACACTCAACATGTGATATGGGGTATAGATATATGTTGATATATATACATATAAACAATCCTAGCATGTTATGGCTCTAACATTGCTTCAATAAACAAACAGCACACAATCTCAGTCAGCATGAATGTATGCGTGAAATGCACAATATGTATCCGGATTTGTGACGCGTTCCCGTTCGCCACAAGTGAAGCATTTTCACTATGGATGGACCATTCCCGTTATCCATCCTGGATGAAATCCATCCTGGATGAACCATTCCCGTTATTCATCCTTGGTGAACCATTCCCGTTATTCACCGAATGATGAACCATTCCCGTTATTCATCATTAATGCAAGGTGAACCATTCCCGTTATTCACCATGATATGCACAGGTGAACCATTCCCGTTATTCACCCGATTGAATGCAACGTGGTTAGCCAAACAACGAATCGTCCTTACCACGAAAGTGTTTAGCTCACAACCCAATCTCAACCAAACCCAATGAGTTAGTGTCGGTCAATACAACACAACTCGGAGTAAGTGTCGGTCAATACAACACAACTCCATCCACAGAATACACAAGGGTCTAGTGTCGGTCAATACAACACAGCCCAAACAACAAGAGCACTAGGTGTCGGTCAATACAACACGGCTCCACAACAATCCCCAAGAGTACTAGAGTACTCGGTGACTTTCAATCATCACCATAGCTCACCTTAGTGGCTTCCCCCAATTCCGATAACTCTCCAAACCCACAACAAAGTCGACTTTTCCCCGTCTTTCGTAAATATTTTCCCCTTCAGTTCTCCTATGCTTAAACGTTAATAAAAATTGTTTCAATTCGAATTAGTCAAGTTATGAGTTTATTTCTCAAAGTCTAAGTTTCCCAAGTCTTTAGTTTTTCAAAGCTCTATCATTCTAAGTTTTCAAAGATCAACCACCCAAAATACATTTCCCGGGGAAAGTCTAAGAATTCCAACATATGGCTAAGTCTCAAACCCCACATTTGGACTTGCCTAGGGTTGTTCATCCAACCCGAAATATCAAAGATCACCAAATCAATGAATCTCCACTCCGAAATTGCGTCAAAACGCTCAATCCAACAAAAGCACAACATCACAAGTATGGAAAAGCATCATAACATCAACTCATCATCAAAAACAACATCAGATAAAACATAAGTCGAATTTATCGACGCCTATCATGCAGTCATAGCTAATATATAGTAAGTTGCCCTAACCTCGAGCTGATCCAGCTTCGCAAATCAAATCTCCTTCACAGGAATGCCTTGAAACTTCCAAAGTTCCTTCAACTGAACCTCGGAGGAAAAACAAAGCAGAATCCACACAAAATCGATTAGTTCGATCGCAATACAATACATAAACGATAGACAAAGCATCAAAGCTTCAGAATACGACAAACGGGTACGAAAGGACAAGTTTTCGAAAACGAAAAACTCCCCCCCCTTAGGAAATAGCCCACGGCCATAAGGAGAAAAGGGCTTCGGCTCTTTTTCTTCGATCAAATCAGTTTACAAGGTAGTTTTAGGGTAAAACTAAGGCAAAGAAACTGTCAGAACAATTTTCGGACAATCGGGTCGAAATACGACTACGCAGGGGCATTTTGGTCCAAATTAAAGGCTCAAAACTTCAAAGTTATCAGTTCTGAAAACAAATTTAACAGCAACGATCCTCATGACATCCGTGACAACAAATCCTAAAGGCACGAAGTCAGATTAAGTCTTTTCGACAATAAAGTTTCGAAATGTGAGACAAAAAGAGTTTTGAGTCAATTTTTCAGATCCTGGACAACTGAATCGCAATCAGAGTTTACTGACAGAGGTTTTAGACTCAGGGGAACATAAGGAACATAACCCAAGCGAGAAATCAGAGAAATCAGACAATTTTAGAAAAAGCTCAAAACTTAGAGCACAGAAACGACTTCAGAAACGCAACAGAAACAACAATCAGAGGTAGGAATCGTGTTAGTTACCTTGATACCTAGAAGTAGGGACGAACTGCACGAAGATTGGTCAAGATTTCTCGAAATCTCTCCTCTCCCTCTCTCTCTACAATTCTCGGCCAAATGAGTGAAAATGAAGAAGATATTTTCTTTTTCGCCTATTTATAGGCGGGCGAAATCGCGGGAAAATGAAAATTTCGCGATTCCGATTTTTGCAGCACGATCAGCGTGGAATTCTAAGAGAGATTCTAGCGTCATAATTCCAGAACTCAAAACAAATATCTAGGATTTGGGAAAAACGATATCGAAAAACTCAAAAGCGGTGTCGGTTAATCTGCCCCGAAAAACTACTTTTTGCTGTGATGCTCAAACGACAAAACTTCCAACTGAAGAAAGATTGGAAACGTCGAAACAAGTCTGGCAACGCGGACGGAATCTTCTTTAGAAGTCCCGAATAGAAAAAGTCTTCATCCATTGCTCGAAAATAGGGTTTCGAAGCAAAGAAATTAGCGTCGGCGGACATCCGAAAAGTGAAACCTATCGTGCGTACAGTCCAGAGTTCCGAAATGAAACGCTGGTCGATGGAAAAATAAAGAGAATCTTTAAATTTTCCGAGAGTTCGAAATCTCACTCAAAACGTTGCTTTAAGAGCGAAATAGCCTATTCTGGACACGCTTGCCATAAGGCAGGTGTGCAGACGACTCGCACTAACTCCGAAAACAGCTACGCAACATTCCTCAAGCAATTCCTGAACTTTCTTCTTCATTAAT
This sequence comes from Lotus japonicus, assembly GCF_012489685.1. Lineage (NCBI taxonomy): Eukaryota > Viridiplantae > Streptophyta > Magnoliopsida > Fabales > Fabaceae > Lotus > Lotus japonicus. Next base: position 24,635,216 of record NC_080045.1, read on the forward strand.
CTTTCTCAAATGTCAAACTCCTGTCACGCTTACACTATTTCTACGTGTGAGTCGGAAACTTAACTTGTTCTGAAAATCCAGGTCTTACAATACTCCCCTCCAAAAAGAAAGTTTCGTCCTCGAAACTCAGAGTTCTGCAAAAAGTTCGGAATACAGTTCCTTGATCTTATCTTCCAATTCCCATGTAGTAGTGCCTGTGTCATTGTTCCTCAAAATCTTTACTTAAGCAATCTGCCTTCCCCTTAACTGTTTCACTCTTCTATCCCCACTGCTAACTATCGGCGTCTCAAAAGACAAAACATCATTCAACCTCATGTCGTCTGACTCGATTACTTGCGTCGGACCTCTGCTTGAAATGATACCGGTTGGCATTCCGTGCAGTCGCACAACCTTAGCCACTTACTTCTTTACTTTCGGTCGTCCGGAATTCTTCTTAAACTCAGTGCCTCTCTGTCATCATAAAGTAGATACTCAACTTGTCCTCGTGATCTTCATCTACAGTCCATCACTTGTTCGTTCGATAACTCTTAGACGAAACATTGCGTTGGAATCTAATAGTCCATTAACGTCACATCCAACTTCGTAACTATCATCACTCGCACAATGAAATCAATCTCCTACTTAGTCACCATTCGAATTAAAAATCGACTTATGTCCTTATTTCTTGTCCTTCACTAATCTTATCCCTTTCAACATCAAGTTACCAACAACTTATAAGATAATCCTCTTCTTAATATCTAACAATCCATTATTATCGTCTTCTTCCTTAGAACTTCCCTCACTCAAACCTATTTACACTTACTGAAATCCCTAACACTTCGCACGAATCGAGACTTATCCTCTAGAAGATTAAATCATAACTATACCTCAAGGGACTTAACTAGCCATTTTATCATCCGATCCTTCAACATTCTGAGATTTAACTGTTATCGTAGCCGCTAACACCACTAAATCTCTTATGTGTACATGAATCTCAGCTCACTAGGTCAACCTTAGCCCTAGGATTCTCATTCAACTTAGTAAAATTCACTTGTTAACCATAATATGCATCATCAAAATCCATAACAAAGTTTCATCCACTCTTAAGCTCTAAGAAACTTGTCCAAACATAACAACTTCAAGTATTCATCTTAATACTAACACTTTCCTTTTTGCCACTCAATCACCATCTTGTCAATCAACCTCTTAATCCCTCAATCAAATTCTGACAAACTTCGAGTCGTACACACCTTAGATAGAAATTCATAGATTTAAAGCCTAAACCTTCTCCAAGTTTGGTCCTCTAATGTCCTTTAATCCTTCAATACTTCTTAAATGAATATCCGTTTCTTAAAAACTATAACTCCTTCACTTACCCAAACGACCTGACCAGTGTCGTCATGCTTTCACATCCACAACTTATTATGCTAACATCATTCAAATCATATCACATGGCTCATTATGTCTGCAACCTCATGATCAACATCAATCGATCACCAACTTATAACCAACCTTATGACCCTACACAACCCAAGATTCATTTACTTCAAGATCACTCTTATATTATACCTCAATGGTCTTAACCCGAAACCCATCTCCAGGTCTTCATTCTTCTAAGATTCAACTCCTATTGTCACAGCTACAACTGTAAGATCTCTTACTCGTATGCGATTCTCGACTCTCAAGATTCAATCTTAACCCTAAGATTTCAATCCAACTTAGTAAATCTCACTTAGTAATCTCAGCATATTTCCTTGGAATCCATATCACCAACCTCAAGTATTCAACTTATGCTAAAACTTTCTTTCTCCAACTTAATCATTAATTCAACACTTTTCAAGCGAAAATTCATCTCTTAAGACTATAATGTCTCCACATATTAATCCAACGCTTAGCAAAACTTATTCCTCGAACTCGACTATAACAATCTAGTTCAGAGTTAATTCTTCTCAATCTCGCTACCATCAAACAATCATCTATAACCGGATATTAAATCCAACCTATCTAATCTCTAATAATCCCACGTCAGAAATCACATAACCTATGACTTCATAACTTCCGAGAAAATACTTAAAGATTTTCCAACATCAATTCTATTGGCTTAGTCTACCTCTACTTGGAGTAATCACACGAACTAACCAATCAATGTCTATACGAAAATCATCAACTTCCAAAGGTTCAAATCTTAATCTTGTGCAATCAAATGCTTAACACGAACTTTCCTCCCAAATCCGACTAATCCTCAATCAATTCAAATTCATCTTACCCGTCCTTCTATCAAAGTCCATAACCAGCTGTGATTCCGAATATCACCCCCTCAATATTAGGTTGATCAGGCCTAATACATCGAAGGTGGAAATTTAGAAAAACCCACTGGAACAGACAATGAGATCCTAACATCCAGTAACCACAATTATCCTGATATCAAGTTCCTAACGATTCCGCTACGGAACCACACACCCTCAATCCATGTAAAAGATTAATCCTTCCTCGTCAATTGAGTCAAAGGTCCAACAATCTTGGCAAATCCCTCAATGAAGCGTCTATAATATCCAGCTAAATCCACAGAACTTCTGATCTCTGTCACCATCTTCGGTTGCTCCCAAGCCAAAACAGTCTCCACTTTCGCCGGATCCACAGCTATGCCCTCCTTCGAGATAGCATGGCCTAAGAAATTGACTTCCTCCAGCCAGAATTCACACTTGGAAGGGTTCTCATACAGCTTTTTCTCTCTCAACAATTGTAAAACTTGGCGCAAATGTCCTTCATGTTTATTCGCGTCCTTCGAATAGATCAATATGTCCTCAATAAACACCACCACACGCCGATCTAAGAACTCCTGAAAGATGCGGTTCATGTAATCCATGAAAACAGCAGGTACATTCGTCACTCCAAACGGCATCACTAGGTACTCGTAGTGTCCTTAACGTGTCCTGAAAGCAGTCTTCGGTATATCCTCAATCTTCACTCTGATCCGACGATAGCCTGACCTCAAATCTATCTTGGAAAATACGGTAGCCCCTCGTAGTTGGTCCATCAAATCATCTATCCTCGGCAACGGGTATCTGTTCTTGATCGTCGCCTTGTTCAATTGTCGATAATCCACCCACGATCTCGACCTTCCGTCCTTCTTCTTGACTAACAACACTGGCGCTCCCCATGGTGAAACACTCGGTCGAATGAATCCCTTTTGCCGAAAGATCCTCTAACGACTCCGCTTCAAAACTAAACGCCCTAAAATCCTACGATTCGTACCCATAAGGAATTTCCCTGAGATCCTAGCTTCCTTATCAACGCCTCGGTAAAACAACTCCCTAGCTCCGCGTGCTATTCTAGATCTCGTGTAACCTCTATAGTTAAATCACGAGCAACTTCGAATAAGGTCCTACTAGGGATAATAATCATAGGATCATAGTCTAAGTAGTAAATACAAGTTAGGCGCGTCACACTCGCTTGAATATAAAAGAGTAAGTTATTCTAGAATACGAGAACAGTTAAAATATTACCATCGTTCCCACGTTCTTCCTCGTTCGACTCCTCAACTCTTGCTCCTCCCTTGATATGAATCCTTTCCTCTGTAGCAAGTTGTTTTCCTTTCCCAACATTCCCTGATGATTCGCCCCTGAGTGCCTTGCAATCTTGGGAGAAATGTCCCGGTTGGTTGCAATTGAAGCATAGACTTTCTTTGGTCTTGCAGTTCACAGCTAGATGCCCCTCTCGGTTACACTTGAAGCATCTCCGTCCAATCACTGAGCATTTGTTAGCAAAATGCCCAAACTTTCTGCAACGAGTACATGTCACTCCTTTGTCACCAACTGGCTTCCCCTCCAGTATCAGCAGTCGTTGGTTTGTAGACTCTTGAGATAAGATTTCTTCCCTCGGAACGCTGATATGGTCCCCACTTATGGTAACTCTTCCTTCCGTTGTAGCCTTGGGAACCTGACCTCATTGGTCCCCCAGCTCCAATTCGGTTCATTCCTCTTTATTGATACATTGCTGTCGCCATCAGTCGTTGATGATGCTCACGTGTAGCCTCCGCCATCCGGTTAAGATCCACCATCCTATATCCCATCGAACGTCCGATTAGTACTAACCATACGGTAGCACTAGACAAACCACTCAATCCGATTGAGTAGAAACGCAAGCAATTAGAGCGAAAATCGCTCTGCAGACAATCAATTTTCACTCTTTGCAGAGTCACACAACCTAGCACAGAAGACCTATTCCCCAAAGACTCCCAAAAGACTCGACTAAGCTCTGATACCACAATGTAACACCCCGATTTCCAGGTGTCACTTTAGTAACCAAAAATAGACTTTACGCTGAAAACAGGTAATTTTTTTTCGTTTGATACCTTTTAAATCAAGCAATAGAAAATAAAGACAAAACCCAACCACTAAACTAACCAACACACAAATATATACACATGTACAGCCTCAGCTGCACTCCCATGTCACGCGCACTCGCAGTGACTCCAAAGTAGTGTGCCCGTAGGCAAATAGTTACAGATCCAGAAGTGTGAGTGAAAAGGTTATAATTACAATCCACTGGGAGAAAGTCGGCCTCAAAATGGCCTAAGCAAAGACCCCTATAGTCCGACTGACTCACTGTGATCCCTCAATAAGAGAACCACACAAAAGCCATGCGTCGGGAACCTACCCCGTCCCAAAAGCAAAACGAATCAGAGCTCTACACAAATATGACGCCTGCCTAACTCTACCAACCCATAACTGCTCACACATCCGAGTCCTCGGCGAACTGAAGACGGCAAGTTGAAGCTCAGCTCCATGCGTCGTAGAACTTCTTTCGTCAGATGTTCACACTCGTCAGTCCGGTCCTCCATGACCCTTCCCCGGTACGTCGCTCGATGACCCACAACATCGATCACCCAAGCGGTGGGGGCATCCCGATCCACAAGCTCATATCTGATCCCCCCCGAGGGAGAGACCATCGAACACCAGTCGGCCATCGACATCTGGCAGCAGGCCGACCGCCCAAACACAAACATACAAACAAAGCCAAGGCGCTAGGGTCAACTCACAGCAATAAGTAGATATACACTCAACATGTGATATGGGGTATAGATATATGTTGATATATATACATATAAACAATCCTAGCATGTTATGGCTCTAACATTGCTTCAATAAACAAACAGCACACAATCTCAGTCAGCATGAATGTATGCGTGAAATGCACAATATGTATCCGGATTTGTGACGCGTTCCCGTTCGCCACAAGTGAAGCATTTTCACTATGGATGGACCATTCCCGTTATCCATCCTGGATGAAATCCATCCTGGATGAACCATTCCCGTTATTCATCCTTGGTGAACCATTCCCGTTATTCACCGAATGATGAACCATTCCCGTTATTCATCATTAATGCAAGGTGAACCATTCCCGTTATTCACCATGATATGCACAGGTGAACCATTCCCGTTATTCACCCGATTGAATGCAACGTGGTTAGCCAAACAACGAATCGTCCTTACCACGAAAGTGTTTAGCTCACAACCCAATCTCAACCAAACCCAATGAGTTAGTGTCGGTCAATACAACACAACTCGGAGTAAGTGTCGGTCAATACAACACAACTCCATCCACAGAATACACAAGGGTCTAGTGTCGGTCAATACAACACAGCCCAAACAACAAGAGCACTAGGTGTCGGTCAATACAACACGGCTCCACAACAATCCCCAAGAGTACTAGAGTACTCGGTGACTTTCAATCATCACCATAGCTCACCTTAGTGGCTTCCCCCAATTCCGATAACTCTCCAAACCCACAACAAAGTCGACTTTTCCCCGTCTTTCGTAAATATTTTCCCCTTCAGTTCTCCTATGCTTAAACGTTAATAAAAATTGTTTCAATTCGAATTAGTCAAGTTATGAGTTTATTTCTCAAAGTCTAAGTTTCCCAAGTCTTTAGTTTTTCAAAGCTCTATCATTCTAAGTTTTCAAAGATCAACCACCCAAAATACATTTCCCGGGGAAAGTCTAAGAATTCCAACATATGGCTAAGTCTCAAACCCCACATTTGGACTTGCCTAGGGTTGTTCATCCAACCCGAAATATCAAAGATCACCAAATCAATGAATCTCCACTCCGAAATTGCGTCAAAACGCTCAATCCAACAAAAGCACAACATCACAAGTATGGAAAAGCATCATAACATCAACTCATCATCAAAAACAACATCAGATAAAACATAAGTCGAATTTATCGACGCCTATCATGCAGTCATAGCTAATATATAGTAAGTTGCCCTAACCTCGAGCTGATCCAGCTTCGCAAATCAAATCTCCTTCACAGGAATGCCTTGAAACTTCCAAAGTTCCTTCAACTGAACCTCGGAGGAAAAACAAAGCAGAATCCACACAAAATCGATTAGTTCGATCGCAATACAATACATAAACGATAGACAAAGCATCAAAGCTTCAGAATACGACAAACGGGTACGAAAGGACAAGTTTTCGAAAACGAAAAACTCCCCCCCCTTAGGAAATAGCCCACGGCCATAAGGAGAAAAGGGCTTCGGCTCTTTTTCTTCGATCAAATCAGTTTACAAGGTAGTTTTAGGGTAAAACTAAGGCAAAGAAACTGTCAGAACAATTTTCGGACAATCGGGTCGAAATACGACTACGCAGGGGCATTTTGGTCCAAATTAAAGGCTCAAAACTTCAAAGTTATCAGTTCTGAAAACAAATTTAACAGCAACGATCCTCATGACATCCGTGACAACAAATCCTAAAGGCACGAAGTCAGATTAAGTCTTTTCGACAATAAAGTTTCGAAATGTGAGACAAAAAGAGTTTTGAGTCAATTTTTCAGATCCTGGACAACTGAATCGCAATCAGAGTTTACTGACAGAGGTTTTAGACTCAGGGGAACATAAGGAACATAACCCAAGCGAGAAATCAGAGAAATCAGACAATTTTAGAAAAAGCTCAAAACTTAGAGCACAGAAACGACTTCAGAAACGCAACAGAAACAACAATCAGAGGTAGGAATCGTGTTAGTTACCTTGATACCTAGAAGTAGGGACGAACTGCACGAAGATTGGTCAAGATTTCTCGAAATCTCTCCTCTCCCTCTCTCTCTACAATTCTCGGCCAAATGAGTGAAAATGAAGAAGATATTTTCTTTTTCGCCTATTTATAGGCGGGCGAAATCGCGGGAAAATGAAAATTTCGCGATTCCGATTTTTGCAGCACGATCAGCGTGGAATTCTAAGAGAGATTCTAGCGTCATAATTCCAGAACTCAAAACAAATATCTAGGATTTGGGAAAAACGATATCGAAAAACTCAAAAGCGGTGTCGGTTAATCTGCCCCGAAAAACTACTTTTTGCTGTGATGCTCAAACGACAAAACTTCCAACTGAAGAAAGATTGGAAACGTCGAAACAAGTCTGGCAACGCGGACGGAATCTTCTTTAGAAGTCCCGAATAGAAAAAGTCTTCATCCATTGCTCGAAAATAGGGTTTCGAAGCAAAGAAATTAGCGTCGGCGGACATCCGAAAAGTGAAACCTATCGTGCGTACAGTCCAGAGTTCCGAAATGAAACGCTGGTCGATGGAAAAATAAAGAGAATCTTTAAATTTTCCGAGAGTTCGAAATCTCACTCAAAACGTTGCTTTAAGAGCGAAATAGCCTATTCTGGACACGCTTGCCATAAGGCAGGTGTGCAGACGACTCGCACTAACTCCGAAAACAGCTACGCAACATTCCTCAAGCAATTCCTGAACTTTCTTCTTCATTAATCTTTCTCAAATGTCAAACTCCTGTCACGCTTACACTATTTCTACGTGTGAGTCGGAAACTTAACTTGTTCTGAAAATCCAGGTCTTACATTAAGCCGTCTACCAATAACACATTATCAATGCATGGACTACTATCTACACAAATAGTACCAGTACCAACAATTTTACCCTTTTCATTTCCTCCAAAGCCAACTTCGCCTCCTGGCTTAAGTTTCAGCTCTCGGAACATACGCCTTTCTCCCGTCATGTGACGCAAGCATCCACTGTCCAGATACCATGATTGGTGTTTCAGTGGAGCTATCAAGGATATCTGCAACATAGATAATCTTGTCCTTAGGTACCCACTTTCTGGGTCCTCTCTTGTTAGTTACCCCAGAGGTTCTGATCACCTTGGGTGTCTCAACATGATATTTTAAAGGAATATTTGCATGATATTTAGTCATAGAGAAGGATCCCTTTTTAAGAGGGTTTTTAGAAACTTTAGCAGGTACAGGATCAGGCAATATGGTACCAGAGGGAACAAAGCATTCATACAAGGATTTAGCTTTAGACACAGAGGGCTCATTTCTAATTGGTTTAGAATAGCCAATGCCATGCATTCCATTTCTGCTTACGCCATAGATCATTGAAGCCATTAAGCTTCTATCCACGCTTTTAGCTAGGAATCTTTGAAAAGACTTTTCATACTTAGATTCATTTCTACAATCAGAGGCATCACAGGCAACAATTTCTTCTAACTTAGCAATCTAGTTCTTAAGCACAGAGTTAGAATTGATCAAGGCATGATTATCATTTTTCAAATCAGAAATAATTTTCTCATGTTCAGAAGGAGTCTTGGAAACAGCAGATAAGTTCTTTTTAAGCTTCTTATGCTTAGACAATAAGGAGTTATACTTATCCATGATATCAGACAATGCATGTTTCAGTTCAGAGGTAGAGAAAGAAGCGAATACCTCATTTTCATCGTCTGAGTTAGGATTTCCTTCTGATTCTGAGTCAGAGTCAACAGCTCCCTTTGACTCTGCTTCCTTGTCTTTGACAATAGCCATGAGTCCTTGGACTTCACCATCAGAGTCAACATCCTCTGACTCTGATTCATCAAATGTCACCATCAGACTCTTCTTTGTCTTGAAGTGCTTCTTTGGCTTCTTGTCCTTCTTCAATTTTGGACAGTCACTTTTGTAGTGCCCTGATTCTTTGCACTCAAAGCATGTGACTTCCTTAAGTGAGGACTTCTTCTGACCTGAGGATTCAGACTTTCCTCTTGCCTTTCCAGAGCCTTTGTATTTGCTCTGCCTGTGCTTCCAGATGCGATTGAGTCTCTTGGAGATCAGAGTCAGCTCATCTTCATCAGAATCTTCTGATGCTTCTTCAGATTCCTCTTCTTCAGCTTGAAGAGCTTTTGACTTCTCAACCTTAGCCTTTTCAGATTTAGATTTCAAGGCTATGGACTTTTTCCTTAGATCTTGCATCTCTGAGCGCTTCAGCTCATGGCATTTCAAAACGCTGATGAGTTCTTCTAAACTCATATTCTCAACGTCTCTCGTGAGCTCTATTGAAGTCACCAAAGGCATCCAACTTTCAGGAAGACACCTGATGACCCTTATGACATGATCTTTTGTTGTGTAGCTCTTGTTGAGAGGTCGTATGCCAGCTACAAGCAACTGAAATCTGGAGAACATTTCTTCAATGGACTCATTTGGCTCCATGATGAAGGATTCATACTTTTGGATCAAAGACAATGCCTTTGATTCATTGACTTTCTTGTTTCCTTCATGAGACATCTTCAGAGATTCGAAAATGCCTTTTGCAAACTCACGATCTGTAATCTTCTGGTACTCTTCATAGGAAATAGCACTTAGAAGAATTGCTCTTGCTTTGTGATGTTGTGAGTACAGCTTCTTTTGATCTGCAGTCATCTCTGACCTTGGGATCTTCTTGCCATCTGCATCAACTGGACGCTCGTAGCCATCCACAATAATATCCCAGAGATCTGCATCGAAACCCAGAAAGAAACTTTCCAGTCTATCTTTCCAATATTCGAACCTTTGACCGTCGAACATAGGAGGCTTTGCATTGTAACCATCTCTTTGAGTTTCACTGGTGGTGGCAGCCATTGTTTTTCACACCGGCCCGGATCACTGAACACTGTTAGGTGTGGTAATCAGAACTTGCGCTCTGATACCAATTGAAGGTATGAAAAACGGTAGAAAGGGGGGGGTTTGAATAACGTTTTCAGTATAAAACTTCCACCTTAAAGATTTTGACAAATCTTTCGAGAACTTAAGTGCTAAAGATAAGAGATAGAAAAGCACACAAGGATTTTATCCTGGTTCACTTGATAAATCACTCAAGCTACTCCAGTCCACCCGTTAAGGTGATTTCTTCCTTCTTAGAATGAAGGCAATCCACTAATCAGGTAAGAGTTACAACTGCACTTGAAACCTACAAGTGACTAACAATTACACTGACTTAGCTCACACTAAGATTCACTCTCTTAGTCTTCTCTAGGATCCGATCAACCTTGATCTCCTAAAGGAACTAAACAAACTGTTTATCAAAGAATTGTTTACAAGAGATTTGCTTCTAAAAAGCTAATAGTAAACTCAATGAATTTTCGGATGAAAGAAAGCTTAGAAGAACTTAAGTTTGTCTTGCGCGTATGTGAATGCTTCTAGCCGTTTCTTTCAGTCTTCAGTCTCTATATATACTCCAAGGATTAGGGTTGAGCGTTGCATGGGAAATGCTACCGTTGGAGGGCAGTTCTGGAAAATTCAGCTTCTGCTGTGTCTGAGACTGTTAGGTAGGTCATCAGGAAGGTACAGTTGCTTTTGTACTTGGATAGCGACTTGACCTTTAAACCTAGGAGACTTCTGATCAGGGGAATGCTTCATATTGGAACTTGTGAAGCCGGTTGATCAGAGTCAGAGGGAAAGCCCAGATCCTCTGACCATTGTTTCTTCTGATTCTGAACTCAGAGGGAAGAACATGGTCTTCAGAGTATCTTGCTTCTGGACATCAGAGTTTCCACTATTCAGCTTCTGGATCTTCAGAGTCTTCTACACCATCAGAATATCTGAGCCTTCAGTGTTTCTTGGTTATCAGACTTTCTGGATCTTCAGAGCTTCTAGTGACTGAGTCCACATCAGAGTTTGTATAACTTCAGAACTTCTGAAGCTTTTCCACTGTTCATACTGTACATGGTGAATGCGAAAGCGTTGCTTGGGTTGCTCTTTATACACAGTGCTTCTGATTTGTGTGAGATTGAGTTGAGGTCAGAGCCTGTAACTAGCACACTCAGAAAAACACGTTAGAGTACCACAATTGTTCATATCAAAAGGTTAACTTGTAATCATCAAAACATAGAGTTGTACTACTAGATCAAAACTTGATCTTACAACACCCTCTAAACCCCGCATAATAATATATCATAAATCAGAGTAAAATGCATAACACAGAGGGTGTCACACTTATTCTCCAGAAACATAAATCAAAACACCTGTCATGCTCATAATAAATATATAAATTTTCCAACTTTAATGTCGCAACATCATATGCATAGCACAGCGGATTTATTTCAACTACAAAATTTAACATAAAGAGAGTTCATAGGTAACTCTTAACATCAAGGTACAAAACTAAACGTTTCCCGGTGTTACATAACAGAGCATGACTCCCCTAACTAAACCGTAAATGAAAGACTAGCTCCTCCAACTAACCCTCGCGAGAAGCTCCACTATCTTCGGTACCTGAGCGATGTCGCATAGAACATCATTCCAACAGAAGGGTGAGAGCTCATATCATATGGATAAGCATAATAACAAATAATGTAAAAGCTTATCTAGGCTCCATATAAATTACTCACATTCACTAACAAATAATAAATTATGTAATTTTAACATAATTAATCAAGTTCACAGTTATGGCAAATACTCCATAAATTATAGCTCAATTAGAACATATATAATAGTCTCTAATTACCACCACATCAAATCTCTCCAAAAATATCACCATAACACATATGACTCAAGTGAGACCCGTGCAAATGCCTTTGGTACCAAAGTTGTTATCCTTAGTCCACTCCAGACAGATAACCACCAATAAAGCCCTCGCTCTAGGCTTCAAAACCACTCCAGTTTTGGGACAAGTCACTAGCCTCCACGAGAACTAGCAAACATTGCCTCTTGACAACTATGCAGTGTATTGTGCAAAACTCAACTAACATATGCATATTCAGACCATCTCCAAGTCCTAATTATTTTAGCATATTCATCACCAGTTGCACAAAACACACATTACATGTTATCAATTATACAACTTGCAATCACAACAACTTAGCATCTCAAACATAACATCAATTCTGAAACAACATCATATAATGATTATTAAAAATAGATGTAAATTAAATATAATTCATATATAACAGGTTCTACAACTATTTCCTAAAGACTGGATTTCTCTCTAAATTTTCCCAAAAACTCGCGACATGCTCATGCTCGCCATCTCGCGACATCTCACTGCACAACTCGCCATGTCGCGACATCTCACGACATCTCCCTACGCAACTCGCCATGTCGCTGAATAACTCGCCATGTCGCGACATCTCACGACATCTCCCTACGCAACTTGCCATGTTGCGACATCTTGCGACATCTTCCTGCGCAACTCGCCATGTGCGCGCACCACACATCTAATGAACTATTAAACAGATGTAAATTATCAAATATACTCAGAAAAATCTAATATTTTTATCATGGTTCCGTATACACGTTGTAAGACCTGGATTTTCAGAACAAGTTAAGTTTCCGACTCACACGTAGAAATAGTGTAAGCGTGACAGGAGTTTGACATTTGAGAAAGATTAATGAAGAAGAAAGTTCAGGAATTGCTTGAGGAATGTTGCGTAGCTGTTTTCGGAGTTAGTGCGAGTCGTCTGCACACCTGCCTTATGGCAAGCGTGTCCAGAATAGGCTATTTCGCTCTTAAAGCAACGTTTTGAGTGAGATTTCGAACTCTCGGAAAATTTAAAGATTCTCTTTATTTTTCCATCGACCAGCGTTTCATTTCGGAACTCTGGACTGTACGCACGATAGGTTTCACTTTTCGGATGTCCGCCGACGCTAATTTCTTTGCTTCGAAACCCTATTTTCGAGCAATGGATGAATACTTTTTCTATTCGGGACTTCTAACGAAGATTCCGTCCGCGTTACCAGACTTGTTTCGACATTTCCAATCTTTCTTCTGTTGGAAGTTTTGTCGTCTGAGCATCACAGCAAAAAGTAGTTTTTCGGGGCAGATTAACCGACACCGCTTTTGAGTTTTTCGATATCGTTTTTCCCAAATCTTAGATGTTTGTTTTGAGTTCTGGAATTCTGACGCCAGAATCTCTCTTAGGATTTCTCGGTGATCGTGCTGCAAAAATCGGAATCGCGAAATTTTCATTTTCCCGCGATTTCACCTGCCTATAAATAGGCGAAAAAGCAAATATCTCTTCATTTTCTCCACAAAGAGGCCGTGAGTTAGGGAGAGGAGAGGGAGAGGAGATTTTCGCCGAAACTCGACCGATCTTCGCGCAGTTCGTCCCTACTTCTAGGTATCAAGGTAACTAACACGATTCCTGCCTCTGATTTCTGTTTCTGCTGAGTTTCTGAAGTCGTTTCTGTGCTCTAAGTTTTGAGCTTTTTCTAAAATTGTCCGATTTCTCTGATTTCTCGCTTGGGTTATGTTCCTTATGTTCCCCTGAGTCTAAAACCTCTGTCAGTAAACTCTGATTGCGATTCAGTTGTCCAGGATCTGAAAAATTGACTCAAAACTCTTTTTGTCTCACATTTCGAAACTTTATTGTCGTAAAGACTTAATCTGACTTCGTGCCTTTAGGATTTGTTGTCACGGATGTCATGAGGATCGTTGCTGTCAAATTTGTTTTCAGAACTGATAACTTTGAAGTTTTGAGCCTTTATTTTGGACCAAAATGCCCCTGCGTAGTCGTATTTCGGCCCGATTGTCCGAAAATTGTTCTGACAGTTTCTTTGCCTTAGTTTTACCCTAAAACTACCTTGTAAACTGATTTGATCGAAGAAAAAGAGCCGAAGCCCTTTTCTCCTTATGGCCGTGGGTTTTCCTAAGGGGAGGGGAGTTTTTCGTTTTCGAAAACTTGTCCTTTCGTACCCGTTTGTCGTATTCTGAAGCTTTGATGCTTTGTCTATCGTTTATGTATTGTATTGCGATCGAACTAATCGATTTTGTGTGGATTCTGCTTTGTTTTTCCTCCGAGGTTCAGTTGAAGGAACTTTGGAAGTTTCAAGGCATTCCTGTGAAGGAGATTTGATTTGCGAAGCTGGATCAGCTCGAGGTTAGGGCAACTTACTATATATTAGCTATGACTGCATGATAGGCGTCGATAAATTCGACTTATGTTTATCTGATGTTGTTTCTGATGATGAGTTGATGTTATGATGCTTTTCCATACTTGTGATGTTGTGCTTTTGTTGGATTGAGCGTTTTGACGCAATTTCGGAGTGGAGATTCACTGATCTGGTGATCTTTGATATCTCGGGTTGGATGAACAACCCTAGGCAAGTCCAAATGTGGGGTTTGAGACTTAGCCATTTGTTGGGATTCGTTGGAATTCCTAGACTTTCCCCGGGAAATGTATTTTGGGTGGTTGATCTTTGAAAACTTAGAATGATAGAGCTTTGAAAAACTAAAGACTTGGGAAACTTAGACTTTGAGAAATAAACTCATAACTTGACTAATTCGAATTGAAACAATTTTTATTAACGTTTAAGCATAGGAGAACTGAAGGGGAAAATATTTACGAAAGACGGGGAAAAGTCGACTTTGTTGTGGGTTTGGAGAGTTATCGGAATTGGGGGAAGCCACTAAGGTGAGCTATGGTGATGATTGAAAGTCACCGAGTACTCTAGTACTCTTGGGGATTGTTGTGGAGCCGTGTTGTATTGACCGACACCTAGTGCTCTTGTTGTTTGGGCTGTGTTGTATTGACCGACACTAGACCCTTGTGTATTCTGTGGATGGAGTTGTGTTGTATTGACCGACACTTACTCCGAGTTGTGTTGTATTGACCGACACTAACTCATGGGTTTGTTGAGATTGGGTTGTGAGCTAAACACTTTCGTGGTAAGGACGATTCGTTGTTTGGCTAACCACGTTGCATTCAATCGGGTGAATAACGGGAATGGTTCACCTGTGCATATCATGGTGAATAACGGGAATGGTTCACCTTGCATTAATGATGAATAACGGGAATGGTTCATCATTCGGTGAATAACGGGAATGGTTCACCAAGGATGAATAACGGGAATGGTTCATCCAGGATGGATTTCATCCAGGATGGATAACGGGAATGGTCCATCCATAGTGAAAATGCTTCACTTGTGGCGAACGGGAACGCGTCACAAATCCGGATACATATTGTGCATTTCACGCATACATTCATGCTGACTGAGATTGTGTGTTGTTTGTTTATTGAAGCAATGTTAGAGCCATAACATGCTAGGATTGTTTATATGTATATATATCAACATATATCTATACCCCATATCACATGTTGAGTGTATATCTACTTATTGCTGTGAGTTGACCCTAGCGCCTTGGCTTTGTTTGTATGTTTGTGTTTGGGCGGTCGGCCTGCTGCCAGATGTCGATGGCCGACTGGTGTTCGATGGTCTCTCCCTCGGGGGGGATCAGATATGAGCTTGTGGATCGGGATGCCCCCACCGCTTGGGTGATCGATGTTGTGGGTCATCGAGCGACGTACCGGGGAAGGGTCATGGAGGACCGGACTGACGAGTGTGAACATCTGACGAAAGAAGTTCTACGACGCATGGAGCTGAGCTTCAACTTGCCGTCTTCAGTTCGCCGAGGACTCGGATGTGTGAGCAGTTATGGGTTGGTAGAGTTAGGCAGGCGTCATATTTGTGTAGAGCTCTGATTCGTTTTGCTTTTGGGACGGGGTAGGTTCCCGACGCATGGCTTTTGTGTGGTTCTCTTATTGAGGGATCACAGTGAGTCAGTCGGACTATAGGAGTCTTTGCTTAGGCCATTTTGAGGCCGACTTTCTCCCAGTGGATTGTAATTATAACCTTTTCACTCACACTTCTGGATCTGTAACTATTTGCCTACGGGCACACTACTTTGGAGTCACTGCGAGTGCGCGTGACATGGGAGTGCAGCTGAGGCTGTACATGTGTATATATTTGTGTGTTGGTTGGGTTTTGTCTTTATTTTCTATTGCTTGATTTAAAAGGTATCAAACAAAAAAATTACCTGTTTTCAGCGTAAAGTCTATTTTTGGTTACTAAAGTGACACCTGGAAATCGGGGTGTTACATTGTGGTATCAGAGCTTAGTCGAGTCTTTTGGGAGTCTTTGGGGAATAGGTCTTCTGTGCTAGGTTGTGTGACTCTGCAAAGAGTGAAAATTGATTGTCTGCAGAGCGATTTTCGCTCTAATTGCTTGCGTTACTACTCAATCGGATTGAGTGGTTTGTCTAGTGCTACCGTATGGTTAGTACTAATCGGACGTTCGATGGGATATAGGATGGTGGATCTTAACCGGATGGCGGAGGCTACACGTGAGCATCATCAACGACTGATGGCGACAGCAATGTATCAATAAAGAGGAATGAACCGAATTGGAGCTGGGGGACCAATGAGGTCAGGTTCCCAAGGCTATAACGGAAGGGAGAGTTACCGTCAGTGGGGACCGTATCAGCGTCCCGAGGGAAGGGATCTTATCTCAAGAGCGTACGAACCAACAACTGCTGATACTAGAGGGAAGCCAGTTGGTGACAAAGTTGTGATATGTTTTCGTTGCGGAAAGTTTGGGCATTTTGCTAACAAGTGCTCAGTGATTGGACGGAGATGCTTCAAGTGTAACCGAGAGGGGCATCTAGCTGTGAACTGCAAGACACTCCAGGGGGAAATGTCTGATAGTAAGATGAAAGGGAATGATGCTACCGAAGGGACAGGAAACAAGACTTCGGGAAGAGCAGTGACGTGTTACAGGTGCAGGGAAGTAGGGCACTATGCTAGTAAGTGCAAGATCAAGGGAAAACTATGCTTTAATTGCAACCAACCGGGACATTTCTCCAGAGATTGTAAGGCACTCAAGGGCGAATCATCAAGGAATGTTGGGAAAGGAAAACAACTTGCTACAGAGGAAAGGATTCATATCAAGGAAGGAGCAAGAGTTGAGGAGTCGAACGAGGAAGAACGTGGGAACGATGATAATATTTTAACTGTTCTCGTATTCTAGAATAACTTACTCTTTTCTCTTCGAAGCGAGTGTGACGCGCCTAACTTGTATTTACGACCTAGACTATGATCCTATGATTATTATCCCTAGTAGGACCTTATTCGAAGTTGCTCGTGTTTAAACTATAGGAGTTACACGAGGTTGGGAATAGCACACTAAGTCTAGAAAGTAGCCTTCCACCGATGCGATTATGAGGAAGCTAGTAGCTGAAGAACGAATCTTAGGGAGATTCCGTATGGGTATTATACGTGTCATGTTGAGGGTGTGTAGTTCCGTAGCGGGATCATTAAAGGATTTAGTATTAGGATATTTGTGACTACTGGAGGATAGGAACTCATTGACTGTTCCAGTGGGTTTTTCTAAATTTCCACCTTCGATGTATTAGGCCTGATCAACCTAATATTGAGGGGGTGATATTCGGAATCACAGCTGGATATGGACTTTGATAGAAGGACGGGTAAGATGAATTTGAATTGATTGAGGAGTAGTCGGATTTGGGAGGAAAGTTCGTGTTAAGCATTTGATTGTAAAAGATTAAGATTTGAATCTGTGGAAGTCGATGAGTGTCGTATAGACATTGATTGGTTAGTTCGGGTGATTACTCCAAGTAGAGGTAGACTAAGTCAAGAGGTTTAATGCTGGAAAAGTATTAAGTAGTTTCTCGGAAGTTATGAAGTCATAGGTTATGTGATTTCTGACGTGGGATTATTAGAGATTAGATAGGTTGGATTTAATATCCGGTTATAGATGATTGTTTGATGGTAGCGAGATTGAGAAGAATTAACTCTGAACTAGATTGTTATAGTCGAGTTCGAGGAATAAGTTTTGCTAAGCGTTGGATTAATATGTGGAGACATTATAGTCTTAAGAGATGAATTTTCGCTTGAAAAGTGTTGAATTAATGATTAAGTTGGAGAAAGAAAGTTTTAGCATAAGTTGAATACTTGAGGTTGGTGATATGGATTCCAAGGAAATATGCTGAGATTACTAAGTGAGATTTACTAAGTTGGATTGAAATCTTAGGGTTAAGATTGAATCTTGAGAGACGAGAATCGCATACGAGTAAGAGATCTTACAGTTGTAGCTGTGACAATAGGAGTTGAATCTTAGAAGAATGAAGACCTGGAGATGGGTTTCGGGTTAAGACCATTGAGGTATAATATAAGAGTGATCTTGAAGTAAATGAATCTTGGGTTGTGTAGGGTCATAAGGTTGGTTATAAGTTGGGATCGATTGATGTTGATCATGAGGTTGCAGACATAATGAGCCATGTGATATGATTTGAATGATGTTAGCATAATAAGTTATGATTATGGATATCAGGACCAAGGGGTGAGTGTGGAAGCATGACGACACTTATCAGGTCGTTGGGTAAGTGAAGGAGTTATAGTTTTTAAGAAACGGATATTCATTTAAGAAGTATTGAAGGATTAAAGGACATTAGAGGACCAAACTTGGAGAAGGTTTAGGTTTTAAATCTATGAATGTCTGTCTAAGGTGTGAAGGACTCAAAGTTTGTCAGAATTTGATTGGGAGATTAAGAAGTTGATTGACGAGATGGTGGTTGAGTCCCAAAAGGAGGGTGTTGGTGTTAAGATGAATACTTGAAGTTGTTATGTTTGGACAAGTTTCTTAGAGCTTAAGAGTGGATGAAACTTTGTTATGGATTTTGATGATGCATATTACGGTTAACAAGTGAATTTTACTAAGGTTGAATGAGAATCCTAGGGCTAAGGTTGACCTAGTGAGCTGAGATTCATGTACACATACGAGATTTAGTGGTGTTAGCGGTTACGATAGAGTTAAATCTCAGAATGTTGAAGGATCGGATGATAAGATGGCTAGTTAAGTCCCTTGAGGTATAGTTATGATGTAATCTACTAGAGGATAAGTCTCGATTTATGCGAAGTGTTAGGGATTTCAGTAAGTGTAAATAGGTTTGAGTGAGGGAAGTTCTAAGGAAGAAGACGATAATAATGGATTGTTAGATATTAAGAAGAGGATTATCTTATAAGTTGTTGATAACTTGATGTTGAAGGGGATAAGATTAGTGAAGGACAAGAAATAAGGACATAAGTCGATTTTTAATTCGAATGGTGACTAAGTAGGAGATTGATTTCATTGTGCGAGTGATGATAGTTACGAAGTTGGATGTGACGTTAATGGATTATTAGATTCCAACGCAATGTTTCGTCTAAGAGTTATCGAACGAACAAGTGATGGACTGTAGATGAAGATCACGAGGACAAGTTGAGTATCTACTTTGAGATGACAGAGAGGCACTGAGTTTAAGAAGAATTCCGGACGACCGAAAGTAAAGAAGTAAGTGGCTAAGGTTGTGCGACTGCACGGAATGCCAACCGGTATCATTTCAAGCAGAGGTCCGACGCAAGTAATCGAGTCAGACGACATGAGGTTAAATGATGTTTTGTCTTTTGAGACGCCGATAGTTAGCAGTGGGGATAGAAGAGTGAAACAGTTAAGGGGAAGGCAGATTGCTTAAGTAAAGATTTTGAGGAACAATGACACAGGCACTACTACATGGGAATTGGAAGATAAGATCAAGGAACTGTATTCCGAACTTTTTGCAGAACTCTGAGTTTCGAGGACGAAACTTTCTTTTTGGAGGGGAGTATTGTAAGACCTGGATTTTCAGAACAAGTTAAGTTTCCGACTCACACGTAGAAATAGTGTAAGCGTGACAGGAGTTTGACATTTGAGAAAGATTAATGAAGAAGAAAGTTCAGGAATTGCTTGAGGAATGTTGCGTAGCTGTTTTCGGAGTTAGTGCGAGTCGTCTGCACACCTGCCTTATGGCAAGCGTGTCCAGAATAGGCTATTTCGCTCTTAAAGCAACGTTTTGAGTGAGATTTCGAACTCTCGGAAAATTTAAAGATTCTCTTTATTTTTCCATCGACCAGCGTTTCATTTCGGAACTCTGGACTGTACGCACGATAGGTTTCACTTTTCGGATGTCCGCCGACGCTAATTTCTTTGCTTCGAAACCCTATTTTCGAGCAATGGATGAATACTTTTTCTATTCGGGACTTCTAACGAAGATTCCGTCCGCGTTGCCAGACTTGTTTCGACATTTCCAATCTTTCTTCTGTTGGAAGTTTTGTCGTCTGAGCATCACAGCAAAAAGTAGTTTTTCGGGGCAGATTAACCGACACCGCTTTTGAGTTTTTCGATATCGTTTTTCCCAAATCTTAGATGTTTGTTTTGAGTTCTGGAATTCTGACGCCAGAATCTCTCTTAGGATTTCTCGGTGATCGTGCTGCAAAAATCGGAATCGCGAAATTTTCATTTTCCCGCGATTTCACCTGCCTATAAATAGGCGAAAAAGCAAATATCTCTTCATTTTCTCCACAAAGAGGCCGTGAGTTAGGGAGAGGAGAGGGAGAGGAGATTTTCGCCGAAACTCGACCGATCTTCGCGCAGTTCGTCCCTACTTCTAGGTATCAAGGTAACTAACACGATTCCTGCCTCTGATTTCTGTTTCTGCTGAGTTTCTGAAGTCGTTTCTGTGCTCTAAGTTTTGAGCTTTTTCTAAAATTGTCCGATTTCTCTGATTTCTCGCTTGGGTTATGTTCCTTATGTTCCCCTGAGTCTAAAACCTCTGTCAGTAAACTCTGATTGCGATTCAGTTGTCCAGGATCTGAAAAATTGACTCAAAACTCTTTTTGTCTCACATTTCGAAACTTTATTGTCGTAAAGACTTAATCTGACTTCGTGCCTTTAGGATTTGTTGTCACGGATGTCATGAGGATCGTTGCTGTCAAATTTGTTTTCAGAACTGATAACTTTGAAGTTTTGAGCCTTTATTTTGGACCAAAATGCCCCTGCGTAGTCGTATTTCGGCCCGATTGTCCGAAAATTGTTCTGACAGTTTCTTTGCCTTAGTTTTACCCTAAAACTACCTTGTAAACTGATTTGATCGAAGAAAAAGAGCCGAAGCCCTTTTCTCCTTATGGCCGTGGGTTTTCCTAAGGGGAGGGGAGTTTTTCGTTTTCGAAAACTTGTCCTTTCGTACCCGTTTGTCGTATTCTGAAGCTTTGATGCTTTGTCTATCGTTTATGTATTGTATTGCGATCGAACTAATCGATTTTGTGTGGATTCTGCTTTGTTTTTCCTCCGAGGTTCAGTTGAAGGAACTTTGGAAGTTTCAAGGCATTCCTGTGAAGGAGATTTGATTTGCGAAGCTGGATCAGCTCGAGGTTAGGGCAACTTACTATATATTAGCTATGACTGCATGATAGGCGTCGATAAATTCGACTTATGTTTATCTGATGTTGTTTCTGATGATGAGTTGATGTTATGATGCTTTTCCATACTTGTGATGTTGTGCTTTTGTTGGATTGAGCGTTTTGACGCAATTTCGGAGTGGAGATTCACTGATCTGGTGATCTTTGATATCTCGGGTTGGATGAACAACCCTAGGCAAGTCCAAATGTGGGGTTTGAGACTTAGCCATTTGTTGGGATTCGTTGGAATTCCTAGACTTTCCCCGGGAAATGTATTTTGGGTGGTTGATCTTTGAAAACTTAGAATGATAGAGCTTTGAAAAACTAAAGACTTGGGAAACTTAGACTTTGAGAAATAAACTCATAACTTGACTAATTCGAATTGAAACAATTTTTATTAACGTTTAAGCATAGGAGAACTGAAGGGGAAAATATTTACGAAAGACGGGGAAAAGTCGACTTTGTTGTGGGTTTGGAGAGTTATCGGAATTGGGGGAAGCCACTAAGGTGAGCTATGGTGATGATTGAAAGTCACCGAGTACTCTAGTACTCTTGGGGATTGTTGTGGAGCCGTGTTGTATTGACCGACACCTAGTGCTCTTGTTGTTTGGGCTGTGTTGTATTGACCGACACTAGACCCTTGTGTATTCTGTGGATGGAGTTGTGTTGTATTGACCGACACTTACTCCGAGTTGTGTTGTATTGACCGACACTAACTCATGGGTTTGTTGAGATTGGGTTGTGAGCTAAACACTTTCGTGGTAAGGACGATTCGTTGTTTGGCTAACCACGTTGCATTCAATCGGGTGAATAACGGGAATGGTTCACCTGTGCATATCATGGTGAATAACGGGAATGGTTCACCTTGCATTAATGATGAATAACGGGAATGGTTCATCATTCGGTGAATAACGGGAATGGTTCACCAAGGATGAATAACGGGAATGGTTCATCCAGGATGGATTTCATCCAGGATGGATAACGGGAATGGTCCATCCATAGTGAAAATGCTTCACTTGTGGCGAACGGGAACGCGTCACAAATCCGGATACATATTGTGCATTTCACGCATACATTCATGCTGACTGAGATTGTGTGTTGTTTGTTTATTGAAGCAATGTTAGAGCCATAACATGCTAGGATTGTTTATATGTATATATATCAACATATATCTATACCCCATATCACATGTTGAGTGTATATCTACTTATTGCTGTGAGTTGACCCTAGCGCCTTGGCTTTGTTTGTATGTTTGTGTTTGGGCGGTCGGCCTGCTGCCAGATGTCGATGGCCGACTGGTGTTCGATGGTCTCTCCCTCGGGGGGGATCAGATATGAGCTTGTGGATCGGGATGCCCCCACCGCTTGGGTGATCGATGTTGTGGGTCATCGAGCGACGTACCGGGGAAGGGTCATGGAGGACCGGACTGACGAGTGTGAACATCTGACGAAAGAAGTTCTACGACGCATGGAGCTGAGCTTCAACTTGCCGTCTTCAGTTCGCCGAGGACTCGGATGTGTGAGCAGTTATGGGTTGGTAGAGTTAGGCAGGCGTCATATTTGTGTAGAGCTCTGATTCGTTTTGCTTTTGGGACGGGGTAGGTTCCCGACGCATGGCTTTTGTGTGGTTCTCTTATTGAGGGATCACAGTGAGTCAGTCGGACTATAGGAGTCTTTGCTTAGGCCATTTTGAGGCCGACTTTCTCCCAGTGGATTGTAATTATAACCTTTTCACTCACACTTCTGGATCTGTAACTATTTGCCTACGGGCACACTACTTTGGAGTCACTGCGAGTGCGCGTGACATGGGAGTGCAGCTGAGGCTGTACATGTGTATATATTTGTGTGTTGGTTGGGTTTTGTCTTTATTTTCTATTGCTTGATTTAAAAGGTATCAAACAAAAAAATTACCTGTTTTCAGCGTAAAGTCTATTTTTGGTTACTAAAGTGACACCTGGAAATCGGGGTGTTACACACGTTTTGTAAACCTCTATAAATTTTCAAGTCACAATTCAAAGTACAAAAATCAGGAAAAATCGTACACTAACCGCAGTTCGTAAGAAACTGGACAGCTTAACCTATACTCACTAAAATACACATAACGCGAGCTACAGACGTCAGAATGACGTGAAACCAGTGGCAAAAGTTTCGTAACAGAAAAACCTACAACTTTTATGAAGACTACTTCTTCAAATTCGGCCAGTAACATAGCACGAAAAAGGGTACAAGAGAACGTAAATTTCTGCGCATCATGCAAGCCTATCATCGACCCCCAAAATCATCTAAAAACCAAACCCTAACTATTTCAATTTGGGAATTTTTGCAACCTAGGGTTCCTAAATCATGCTTTCTATCATTATCCACTATCATACCAATCCATAAAACATGAATTCAAACCCTTACCTCTTGTAGATCAGTTCTAAGTTTTCTCCTCTTTTCTCCTCTCCTTCTCTGCTTTCACGTGTTTCTTGTTCTGCTTCTCTTCTAATCCTTATTTTTTTTTCTTTTCTTTCTTTCTATTTCACTCCTAACCCTTAAATAACCATACAATGGGCCCCACTCTCAATTACTCACACTAAACCCTAAAACCTTATTTATCTATATCACATAATCACTTAATTATCTAATAAAATCACTTAATTACCATATACCATAATACTAATTAAAATAAAATAATAAATAACCTAATAACAGAAAATGGGGTGTTACAGTGGATGTGCACTATCATGTATGCGTGCCCACAACCAGCAAGGAGATTGCAACTTTGGGAGCACCTTGCATCCTTTCGTCAACAGAATCAGGGACCGTGGTTGGCGATTGGTGATTGGAATGAAGTCTGCTCACCATCAGAGGTTTTAGGAGGGGAGTTTAATGAAAAACGTGCCATGAACATGCTCAACATGATGGGAACGTGCGATTTCATAGACCTGGGGTTTATGGGACCAAAGTTTACGTGGGAGTGAGGGGAGAATGGAAGAAGGATCATGGCAAAGCGTTTGGACAGAGCTCTTGGCGATGTGGCTTGGCAGCTGCGATTTCCGGAAGCGTATGTCGAACACTTAGCTCGTGTGTACTCGGACCACTCCCCCTTGCTGGTTCGGTTTCATGCACCGTCCGACGATAGATTACCTCGTCCTTTTCGTTTTCAAGCGGCTTGGGCCATGCACCCGTCGTTTGGTGATCTTGTTGCCACTTCTTGGGGACGTTATGCACCATCACTCACTAGGAAGCTCCATCATGTGCAGCGGGCAGCCACTGAGTTCAACAAAAGTGTCTTTGGCAATATCCATAGGCGCAAACACAGATTGGAGCAATAGTTGCAAGGTGTACAAAGGGATCTTGATTTGCATGCAACAGAGGCGTTGACAAGGCTTGAGAGAGCCCTGTACAAGGAGTATAATGATGTATTGTGTCAAGAGGAAATGCTTTGGTTCCAAAAATCGCGTGAGAATTGGGTGCGGTTTGGAGATCGAAATACTAAATTCTTTCACACCCAAACCATAGTACGGAGGAAGAGGAATAAGATACACGGGCTCTTTGGGCAAGATGGGACATGGTGCACAGATCCTTTGATGCTCCAAGAGGAGGCGAGGTCTTTTTTTCTAAATTTGTTTTCTGTTGATGTCCAGGTAAACAGGAACTATATTATGGAGAATAGACCACCCACAATACCACTGCAGGAGTGGGAGAAGATGGTGGCCCCTGTGGATCTAGAAGAGGTACGAAGAGCGGTCATGGGAATGCAATCCTTCAAGGTGCCCGGAGCGGATGGATTCCATGCCTATTTTTACAAGCAATATTGGAGTATTTTGGGAGCTGATTTGCACCATATGGTGGATATGGCATTCAGGAATGGACATGCGGATTCGAAATTACTGGATACTCTTTTGGTACTCATTCCTAAGGTGGACAACCCAGTCCGGCTTAAGGATATGAGGCCCATAAGCTTGTGCAATGTTGCTTATAAGGTCATCACCAAGGCGCTGGTAAATCAGTTCCGACCCCTTTGTCATGACTTGGTGAGCCCTTTGTAAGGTAGCTTTATACCTGGTAGAGGGACCAGGGACAACATTCTTCTGGCCCAGGAGGTAATGCATACACTCCATACACACAAGAGGGGTGGTGGACTTGTTTCTTTTAAGATTGATCTTGAGAAGGCTTATGACAGAGTCAACTGGGACTTCCTCATGACCACTTTGCATGATTTTGGGTTCCCCCCAGTGGTGGTGGATCTCATCATGTGAGGAGTGAGAGGGTCTAATATTTCTGTTCTATATGGGTCCAAGTTACCATCATTTACGCCGCAGAGAGGCCTCTGCCAAGGTGATCCTCTATCTCCTTACCTGTTTGTGCTATGTATGGAACGCTTGGCAATTCAAATACAGAAACTGGTGGCTGAGGGAGCATGGCATCCTGTACGTATTACCAAGGATGGCATAGGTATTTCCAATTTATTTTTTGCGGATGATGTTCTTCTGTTTTGTCAAGCTACAAAGGTGCAGATTCAATTGACCACAAAAACCCTTGCTGATTTTTGTGAGGCATCTGGCATGAAGGTTAACTTGGATAAATCTAGGATGTTTTGTTCTAAAAATGTGGATCATAGGAGACAGCAGGAATTATCCTCAATATCCGGCATTCCACTATTGAAAGGAAGAGTTACCAAGGCGGTTTTTGCACCAATCATTGACAAGATAAATTCTAGATTGGCTTCATGGAAAGGCAAGCTCTTAAATAAAGCGAGCAAACTTTGCTTGGCCAAATCTGTGTTATCTTCACTACCGGTCCATGCAATGCAATCCTTGTGGCTCCCTGATTCTGTTTGTGAGCATGTTGACAAGAGGGTTCGTAATTGCATTTGGGCTAGGGGGAACAGCTTCGAGGTTGGAATTTGGTCTCATGGGATGATGTTACCCGTCCAAAGTCCAAAGGTGGTTTGGGTTTGCGCGCCGGGCACACTCGAATAATGAGGCACTTTTGGGGAACTTGGTGCACAACATGCTTCATGAGAAGGATAAATTGTGGGTAAGGGTGCTTGGTCAGCGGTATGTGACAAATGTGAAGGTATGAAAAACGGTAGAAAGGGGGGGTTTGAATAACGTTTTCAGTACAAAACTACCACCTTGAAGATTTTAACAAATCTTTTCGAGAACTAAGTGCAAAAGATAGAGATAGAAAAGCACACAAGGATTTTATCCTGGTTCACTTGATAAATCACTCAAGCTACTCCAGTCCACCCGTTAAGGTGATTTCTTCCTTCTTAGAATGAAGGCAATCCACTAATCAGGTAAGAGTTACAACTGCACTTGAAACCTACAAGTGACTAACAATTACACTGACTTAGCTCACACTAAGATTCACTCTCTTAGTCTTCTCTAGGATCCGATCAACCTTGATCTCCTAAAGGAATCACCACTAAGATTCACTCTCTTAGTCTTCTTAAGGATACTGACCTACCCGGTCCCTTAAGGAAAATCAAACAACTGTTTGAGGTTGGTGTTTACAAGGGTTTGCTTCTGAATAAGCTGAGTGTAAACTAAAATAAATTACAAGATGAAAGAAAGCTTAGAATATTTTGAATGTCTTGCGCGTGTGTTGCTTCTTAGTTTTTTCTACTTTTTTTTATTCTAGCCGCTTCTTTCAATCTTCAGCCTCTATATATACTCCAAGGATTAGGGTTGAGCGTTGCATGGAAATGCTACCGTTGGAGGGCAGTTCTGGAAAATCCAGCTTCTGCTGTGGCTGAGAACGTTAGGTAGGTCGTCAGGAAGGTACACTGCTTTTGTACTTGGATAGCGACTTGACCTTTTAACCTAGGAGACTTCTGATCAGAGGAATGCTTCGTATAGGAACTTGTGAAGCCGGTTGATCAGAGTCAGAGGGAAAGCACAGATCCTCTGACCATTGTATCTTCTGATTCTGAACTCAGAGGGAAGAACATGGCCTTCAGAGTTTCTTGCTTCTGGACTTCAGAGTTTCCACTATTCAGCTTCTGGATCTTCAGAGTCTTCTACACCATCAGAACATCTGAACCTTCAGTGTTTCTTGGTTGTCAGAACTTCTGGATCATCAGAGCTTCTAGCGACTGAGTCCTCATCAGAGTTTGTATAGCTTCAGATCTTCTGAAGCTTTTCCACTGTTCATACTGAACATGGTGAATGCGAAAGCGTTGCTTGGGTTACCCTTTATACACAGTGCTTCTGATTTGTGTGAAATTGAGTCAGGGTCAGAGCCTGTAAACAGCACACTCAGAAAAACACGTTAGAGTACCACAATTGTTCATATCAAAAGGTTAACTTGTAATCATCAAAACATAGAGTTGTACTACTAGATCAAAACTTGATCTTACAATCTCCCCCTTTTTGATGATGACAAAACTAAGATTTTTGATGAACAATTCTTAAACATTAAACTGAATTCACTCAGAGTTTAGAGATATAGAATAAGACTTATCCTGATGTGAATAGTTTATGTTGCTCATTCTGAATTCAAGTCACTGCTTGATTCTGAGCTTAGCTCCCCCTGAATCTAATACTTGATGAAAACGTTAGTAAAGTCTAGATTCTGAGCTAAATCATATAAGAGTTCAGAGTGAAAAGCTTATGACATAGATGAAAAACGAATAATCAGAGCGCATAAGTGATCAGAGTCATGGACAAGGTATCAGAGTCTTGGGTATCAGAGTCAACTTAGAATCACTTCAGAAGAAGTGAAATGTATTCCTTGTATTTGCCCAGTGACACATCTATGGTCATGAAGGTGGAACTCTTAAAATCTCCAAAAGAAAAATAAGTCACACTAACACATCTTACACATCAAAAACTGGGTTTACTCCCCCTTTTTGTCATAAGCAAAAAGCTCGGGGTGTGAAAAACTTAGCTTGAAGTACAAGGTACTCCCCCTTAGAGAAGGTCTAAGTTTAAAGAAAATGAAGACGATGTAAGAATCAGAGTGAGGCGATAATAAATAGAGGAGTTAATGCAAGGGATGAACGTTTACCACCGGTCAAGTGAGTAAATAGAAGGGTCAGTTACCAAGTACTTAACCTCGAGAAACTGTAAGAGCATTAACTTTCAGAGAGAAGGTGAAGCCTATAAAAACGTTGGAGAGAAAGGTAAGCTTCACATCTCGAATAATTTTCAGTAAGAAAAATGGCATCATACAGAATGGCATTAGAAGAGCTCAGAAGGAAGGCGTTTGAGGAAGATATGTTCCTCAATATTAGGCATCCCGATGGTACACAGACCATACAAGAGCTGACGAAGACACTGCTTGAAGAAGATCTTGGTCCAGAGATGGAGAAAGATCTGAAGGAGTTCCTCTGCTTCGTGGAAGAGATTCAGGAGCTTTGCCAGCGGGAGCTGAATCTGCTGGAAGAGAAGGAGACTGTGGAAAAGAGACTCAAGACGACAGAAGATAGTCTAGAAAAAGATGATCTGAGCATCAAACTTTGCAACATAGAGTATGCATTGGATCGTCTGGAGAAGGAAAGAGTGGAGCAGCGCCAAGAATGCAGAAGAATGAGGAAGGATCCTCCATTCTAGATATAGGGAATAATGTATGATGGAAACAGTTATGATGTAACCATAGAACAATTATGAATAAAACAGGTTTTGCAAACATATGTGACACAAATATATATAGATATATGCATATAGAATCACAAATGAACAAATTAAAGTAAGTAAATACGCAGAGTTGAAATAAAACAACGTTAAATAAAAAAGGAAAAGGAAGAAAAAGAAGAGATCCTAAAAACTAAGATTTGTCAGTACGGCGCAGAAGTTCCATCATCATGTGCTTCATCTCAATCAGCATGGATTCATGAGTGTCAAGACGTTGTTCCATGATGTCGAGTCTGGATGAGCTTGTCGGAGTAGAGCTGGAAGGAACGTTCTGAGCAGCTTGAGGTTCTGGAATGGAAGCAGAAGCAGCAGGAGTAAATGGAACTGGTGCAAGTCGCTCTGCCTCAGCTTCAGCTTCAAGACGTTCTGCCTCAAGTCTGGCTTGTTCAGCCTGAGCTGCTGCTTGACGGGCAGCTTCTTCTTCTTGTTCTTTCTGTCTCTTGGCTTCTTCAATGGCTTCAAGAAGCTTGGTTCTCTGTTCGAGTTCATGAAGAGCCACCCTCCTAGCAAACCTTTGCTTTGCAGCCTCAATGCTCTGACTTCCCTCTGCATGCAGGAGCTGCAGCATAACGGGAAACTGAGCCACCAGCCAAGTGCTCAAATCGTTCCACTCATCAGCCACATTTTCAGCATTCTCACTGAGGTCAGTCTGACCGTGCACATTGCGGAGCCTCAAGGAGGCTTCATGATTGAAAATATTGATGCACTCAGAGAGAGATGTGGGTTGAAGGTGAGTATAGGGAGTGATGGAGAGGTTGGGTGCAGGAGAGGCTGGGTGATTGCTGCTATGAGCTTCAGAGGCACCTTGTGGAGAACCAATGTTAATTATGGGAGCATTGGGTTCAGAGGTTCCACGGTGAGGGTCTGAAGTTTCAACCAGAGGGTGAGGTGATCTAACCGAGGATTGGTTAGATACTGATTGTTCAGGTTCAGGGTCTGGTTGAATTGGCTCTTGTTGGTCAGGGACAGGGTGAGCCTGTTGGACTAAGGGGTCTGCCTCTTGGATAGGATTGGCCAAGATAGGTTCATCTGGGTCAACTAGACGTTCAGGTCTAGGGCCAGGATATTGCCTAGGGCTTGGACAGGTAAGGTAATAATCTTCCAAGGCAGATACCTTCTCTTTCCTAACCTCCATGAATTTTCTAAGTGATTCAGAGGTATTGGAAGGGGGAGAGTCAAAGACATTGATGGGGAAGGATACAGGTGTGAAGGCTGATGAAGAGTCTGTATCCGTGGTTCTGACCGCAGGACGTGCTGATGCTCTGGGAGCAGAGTGATCAGACGTTCTGGGTTGTGGTGCTGTTGGTTCGGGTTCTGGTTGGTTGGGGATGATGGATTCAGAAGTTAATGGGTCGTATGGAATGGTAAGGAGAGAGGTTGGATCTTCTGACCTAGAGGGTTGGTTCTGAAGCAAGTTCCAGAGTGGTGCTTCAGTAGGAGAAGGTTGAAAGAATGAAGATCTTGGGGAATGTGGTGGAGTGGTGGTTTGTGCGGCTGGCTGGGATTCAGGAATAGGAGTGAGGGGATTTGAAGAGTGTTGGAGTAAGGCAGAAATTGGGAGTGCATCAAATAAATTCAAATCATCATCAGAGGTAAGTGCAGGCTTACTTGTATGTGCTGATGATCGAGTCACTCTGGCAGGAGCTTCAGTCCTTCTGACCTCTGCAGCAGCTGGTTCCACCCGAGTAGGCTTCACCACAATTCTGACTTTCTTCTGCTTCTTCTTTGGAGGACCATCCTCACTATCATCACCATCATCATCATCAGGCTTGCTCTTCGCCTTCTTAACCAGAGGGACATCAGATTCCTCTGAGGATTCGTCCAGAACCATCTTCCTCTTGGTTTTCTTCTTGGGAGGAGAAGGAAACTCTGGAGCTGGTGGAAGTCTGCTGACGAAATCATCAAAGTCAATCTCGAATCCTTGAGCCCTGAGGTCTTCAACATAGCATCTGATGGCTTCAGGATGATCTGCTTGAGTCCACAGAGGGTAGTCATTCAGAGGCATTCTTCTTCCTCTGATCTCAGAAGATGTGTCCTCATGAGCAGGAGCAATCTTCTTCTGGACCAAACCCATCTTCTTCAGAGAGTTGGCAGTGAAGACATCGCTGACGATTGTGCTCAGGTCCTCTGTGCAACCAGTCTCGATCAAATCTTGCACCAGGTTGCTTTCAATGAGAAAGTCTGAGAGCAGCCTCCCAAAAGGGATATATTTGATGGCTGACTTGATGGAGGAGGTGGTGCGAGACTTCCGGATGCATTCCTTCAAATAGGAGAACAGGAAGTAGGGAAGGCAGATCTTCTCCTTGTCTTGAATGAAGAACAGCATCGCCTTCTGATTGAAGTTGATGTAGTCTGGAGAACTGCCCTTTGGTCGTTGATTGATGCAGTGGAGCAAGATCTTGTGCCAGATTCTCAGTTTGGGGTGAAGATCCATCACTTTGTAGCTCGTCTTGCCCGGTTTGAAGGTGGTGTACAGGGCCTTGTTGACGATGTCCTTGGTTCTGGGTTTCAGCTTCGATTCCGTCAGTGAGAACCGATACCCATGAGCAGTTTCTGCACCTAGCAGATTCACGAAGGACTTCTCCGTGATGATGATCTTCCTACCCAGGATGTAAGAAACCACCTGAGTGTCATCACAATCAGCGTGCTTCCAGAATTCCTTTACTAGCTTCTCATACACCGGTCCTCGAAGTCGATTGAAGTAGTTTCCCCAACCTTGAGCTTGGACTTCAGGACGGAGATCAAACCCATTTGCAGCCAAGTTGTCGAGGTTGAATCTCCATTCTGCAAGGACTTGGAGTTCCTCAGGAGGAAATACACAGTGAACGGCACAGCCCCGTTCTGCAATAGGAACAACCTGCTCTTGAGCTTGAGCTTGTTCTTGTGCTGGGTTCTCAGAGCCCCGTTGACCCGTTGCCAAACCGACTACCATGTGAGGGAACTGAGGTGCTTCTGCAGTAGATCTTCTGGTTTGTCTCACCATCTTGAAGAGGTTGAAGGTTTGAGGTAGAAGATGAAGTTTGAAGGATGAAGAGAGATCGAGAGAGAATTCGAGAGAAAGGCGGTTTTGAAAAGCAGAGAGTGCGAGAGTGAAAACCGGAAGTGAGAGAGAACGTGTGTGTGTAGTGGGTTTTATCAAATAACCGTTGTTGATTCAAAAAGCACTTTAAGATCAACGGTTGAAAATTAAAGATAGATAGTAACAGTAAAATACACAATCACACACAGAAGATAAGCATATCTACACGCAATCACAACAGACTGTCACACGGGCACAAGGAACTATGCATCAGAAATTCTGAAGCACGTGTTGTTGTCTCAGCTTCAGAGTCAGTACCAGTGGGCACACACACTCTGATTGAGTTACCTTCTGGACTAGACATCTTCTGATCAAGAAGTATCATAGTCAGAGGTTCTGATCTATCTTCACTCTGGACAAAAGTCCATGTTTAGATTTTTCAGAATAAAATTAAATCTATCTTCGGCTAAGGGCTTTGTAAAGATATCTGCCCATTGATGGTCAGTATCAACAAACTTCAGAAGAAGTACGCCCTTCTGCACATAATCTCTAATGAAGTGATACTTTACCTCAATGTGCTTTGCCCTTGAATGCAAGATAGGATTCTTGCTCAACGAAATTGCAGCAGTGTTATCACAATAGATTGGGATATTGCTCTCAAGGATCTGATAGTCCTCCAGCTGATGTTTCATCCAGAGCATTTGAGTGCTGCATATTGCTGCTGAGATATATTCTGCCTCTGCAGTTGATAGAGCAATGGTTGATTGCCTCTTGCTTGCCCATGAGACTAGATTGCTTCCCAGAAATTGACAATTTCCAGAAGTACTTTTTCTCTCTGTTCTATCTCCAGCATAATCAGCATCACAATAACCTGAAAGCTTATACTCTGATGTTTTCTTATACATCAAGCCAAGGTTAGTGGTGCCTTTCAGATACCTTAGGATCCTCTTAACAGCAGTTAAGTGGGTTTCCCTTGGATCTGATTGGAAACGAGCACATAAATGAACACTAAATAATATGTCTGGCCTAGATGCAGTTAAGTACAGAAGTGAACCTATCATGCCACGATAGAGCTTCTGACATACTTTACCACTTATATCTTCTTTTTCCAGAATGCATGTTGGATGCATTGGAGTCTTGGCCACTGTAGATTCCAGCATATTGAACTTCTTCAGAAGTTCTTTAGTGTACTTGCTCTGATGGATATATGTTCCTTCTGGTGTTTGATTAACTTGTATTCCCAGAAAGTACTTTAATTCTCCCATCATACTCATCTCAAATTCAGCCTGCATCATCTCAGAAAATTCTTTGCATAGAGATTGATTAGCAGAACCAAATATAATATCATCAACATAAATTTGCACAATTAAGATATCATCTTTATAAGTCTTGCAAAAGAGAGTTGTATCTACTTTACCCCTTACAAACTCATTCTCCAGAAGGAATGAGCTAAGTCTCTCATACCATGCTCTGGGAGCTTGCTTCAGGCCGTAGAGTGATTTCTTCAATTTGAACACATGGTCTGGTTTCTTTTCATCTTCAAAACCTGGGGGTTGATGAACATAGACTTCCTCTGAGATATAACCATTTAGGAAGGCACTCTTTACGTCCATCTGATGTAGAACTATGTTGTGATTTACTGAGAAAGAAATCAATAGTCTGATTGCCTCCAGTCTTGCTACTGGAGCAAATGTTTCAGTGTAGTCTATTCCTTCCTGCTGGCTGTAGCCTTGAGCAACTAGCCTTGCCTTGTTTCTGACTACATCTCCTTTCTCATTTAGCTTGTTTCTGAATACCCATTTCGTTCCAATAACATGGACATTCTCAGGCTTCTTCACTAAGCTCCAAACATCGTTCTTGGAGAATTGATTCAATTCTTCTTCCATGGCCAGAATCCAATCCTTGTCCTGAAGAGCTTCATCTATGGACTTGGGTTCAATTAAGGACACCAATCCTTTCAGACTCAGCAAGGTCTCTTCAGAGGGTCTGAAGGCGGATCTGGTTCTGACTGGTTCATCTTTGTTGCCCAGAATCAATTCCTTAGGATGAGCTGCAGTGATTCTGCTCTTCTTCAGAGTTTGTGAGTTAGAGGGACCAGCTTCTTCCTCTGGTTCATCTTCCTCTGGCTCAACTTCCTCTGGAGCTTTGCCTTTGTCAGAAACATTAATGCTTAAATCTGCAAACTTTTCAACTAGCTTTGACTGGTCAGAGTCAAGCTTATCATCAAATCTAACATGAATAGATTCTTCAATAGTATTAGCATCAGTATTATAAAATCTAAAACCTTTAGATCTATCAGAATAACCAAGTAATAGACACTTAGAAGATTTAGCATCAAACTTATGCAATCTATCCTTAGTATTGAGAACATAACAAACACAGCCAAAAGGATGAAAATAAGAAATGTTGGGTTTTATGTTCTTCCACAATTCATAAGGAGTCTTATTCAGAATTGGTCTCACAGAGATTCTGTTCTGAATGTAACATGCTGTATTTACTGCCTCTGCCCAAAAGTGCTTAGCCATGCCAGTTTCTTGGAGCATGGTTCTAGCCATCTCCTGAAGAGTTCTGTTCTTCCTCTCAACAACACCATTTTGTTGAGGAGTTCTGGGACAAGAGAAATCATGTGCAATTCCATAGGAATCAAACAGACTCTCAAACTTGTCATTCTCAAACTCTCCACCATGGTCACTTCTGACACGCACAATTCTACAAGCCTTCTCGTTTTGCACTTGAGCAATGAAGGTAGAGAACACAGCATGAGACTCATCCTTGCGGGTTAGAAACTTTACCCATGTCCAGCGGCTATAGTCATCAACGATAACCATCCCATATCTCTTGCCACCTATAGACTCAGTTTTCACTGGTCCAAACAGGTCGATATGCAGAAGTTCTAACGGCCTTGAGGTTGAGACAACATTCTTTGCCTTGAAAGGGACTTTTGTGAATTTGCCTTTCTGACATGCTTCACAAAGAGCGTCTGAAGCGAACTTCAGATTGGGTAAGCCCCTGACAAGGTTTAGCTTGCTCAGCTGAGAAATCTTTCTCATACTGGCATGCCCTAACCGTCTATGCCATACCCACTGCTCTTCATTAACAGACAGAAGGCACTTCACATTCTGAGCCTCCAACTCAGATAATCTGATCTTATAAATGTTGTTCTTCCTCTTGCTGTTAAACAGAACAGAGCCATCGATCTGACTTACAGCCCGGCAGGACTTTTGATTGAATATAACATCATAACCCTTGTCAGCTAATTGACTTATAGACAATAAGTTATGTGTTAAGCCGTCTACCAATAAAACATTATCAATGCATGGACTACTATCTACACAAATAGTACCAGTACCAATAATTTTACCCTTTTCATTTCCTCCAAAGCCAACTTCGCCTCCAGGCTTAAGTTTCAGCTCTCGGAACATACGCTTTTCTCCCGTCATGTGACGCGAGCATCCACTGTCCAGATACCATGATTGGTGTTTCAGTGGAGCTATCAAGGATATCTGCAACATAGATAATCTTGTCCTTAGGTACCCACTTTCTGGGTCCTCTTTTGTTAGTTACCCCAAAGGTTCTGATCACCTTGGGTGTCTCAACATGATATTTTAAAGGAATATTTGCATGATATTTAGTCATAGAGAAAGATCCCTTTTTAAGAGGGTTTTTTAGCAACTTCAGCAGGTACAGGATCAGGCAATATGGTACCAGAGGGAACAAAGCATTCATACAAGGATTTAGCTTTAGACACAGAAGGCTCATTTCTAATTGGTTTAGAATAGCCAATGCCATGCATTCCATTTCTGCTTACACCATAGATCATTGAAGCCATTAAGCTTCTATCTACGCTTTTAGCCAGGAATCTTTGAAAAGATTTTTCATACTTAGATTCATGCTTACTATCAGAGGCATCGCAGGCAATAACTTCTTCTAACTTTGCAATTTGATTCTTAAGCACAGAGTTAGAATTAACTAAAGCATGGTTATCATTTTTCAAATCAGATATGATTTTCTCATGTTCAGAAGGAGTTTTAGAAACAGCAGATAAGTTCTTTTTCAGCTTCTTATGCTTAGACAACAAGGAGTTATACTTATCCATGATATCAGACAAAGCATGTTTCAGTTCAGAGGTAGAGAAGGAAGCAAATACCTCATTTTCATCGTCAGAGTCTGGATCTCCTTCTGATTCTGAGTCAGAGTCAACAGCTTCCTTTGACTCTGTTCCTTTGTCTTTGACAATAGCCATGAGTCCTTGGACTTCACCATCAGAGTCAACATCCTCTGACTCTGATTCATCGAATGTCACCATCAGACTCTTCTTGGTCTTGAAGTGCTTCTTTGGCTTCTTGTCCTTCTTCAATTTTGGACAGTCACTTTGTAGTGCCCTGATTCTTTGCACTCAAAGCAAGTGACTTCCTTGATTGATGACTTCTTCTGACCTGAGGATTCAGACTTTCCTCTTGCCTTTCCAGAGCCTTTGAACTTGCTCTGCCTGTGCTTCCAGATGCGGTTGAGTCTCTTGGAGATCAGAGTCAGCTCATCTTCATCAGAATCTTCTGATGCTTCTTCAGATTCTTCTTCTTCAGCTTGAAGAGCCTTTGACTTCTCAACCTTAGCCTTTTCAGATTTGGATTTCAAGGCTATGGACTTTTTCCTCAGATCTTGCATCTCTGAGCGCTTCAGCTCATGGCATTTCAAAATGCTGATGAGTTCTTCTAAACTCATATTCTCAACATCTCTCGTGAGCTCTATTGAAGTCACCAAAGGCATCCAACTTTCAGGAAGACACCTGATGACCCTTATGACGTGATCTTTTGTTGTGTAGCTCTTGTTGAGAGGACGTATGCCAGCTACAAGCAGTTGAAATCTGGAGAACATTTCTTCAATGGACTCATTTGGCTCCATGATGAAGGATTCATACTTTTGGATCAAAGACAATGCCTTTGATTCTTTGACTTTCTTGTTTCCTTCATGAGACATCTTCAGAGAATCAAAAATGCCTTTAGCAAACTCACGATCTGTAATCTTCTGGTACTCCTCATAGGAGATAGCACTTAGAAGAATTGCTCTTGCTTTATGATGTTGTGAGTACAGCTTCTTTTGATCTGCAGACATCTCTGACCTTGGGATCTTTTTGCCATCTGCATCACTGGACGCTCATAGCCATCCACAATAATATCCCAGAGATCTGCATCGAAACCCAGAAAAAACTTTCCAGTCTATCTTTCCAATATTCGAACCTTTGACCATCGAACATAGGAGGCTTTGCGTTGTAACCATCTCTTTGAGTTTCACTGGTGGTGGCAGCCATTGTTTTTCACACCGGCCCGGATCACTGAACACTGTTAGGTGTGGTAATCAGAACTTGCGCTCTGATACCAATTGAAGTATGAAAAACGGTAGAAAGGGGGGTTTGAATAACGTTTTCAGTACAAAACTACCACCTTGAAGATTTTAACAAATCTTTTCGAGAACTAAGTGCAAAAGATAGAGATAGAAAAGCACACAAGGATTTTATCCTGGTTCACTTGATAAATCACTCAAGCTACTCCAGTCCACCCGTTAAGGTGATTTCTTCCTTCTTAGAATGAAGGCAATCCACTAATCAGGTAAGAGTTACAACTGCACTTGAAACCTACAAGTGACTAACAATTACACTGACTTAGCTCACACTAAGATTCACTCTCTTAGTCTTCTCTAGGATCCGATCAACCTTGATCTCCTAAAGGAATCACCACTAAGATTCACTCTCTTAGTCTTCTTAAGGATACTGACCTACCCGGTCCCTTAAGGAAAATCAAACAACAACGTTTGAGGTTGGTGTTTACAAGGGTTTGCTTCTGAATAAGCTGAGTGTAAACTAAAATAAATTACAAGATGAAAGAAAGCTTAGAATATTTTGAATGTCTTGCGCGTGTGTTGCTTCTTAGTTTTTTCTACTTTTTTTTATTCTAGCCGCTTCTTTCAATCTTCAGCCTCTATATATACTCCAAGGATTAGGGTTGAGCGTTGCATGGAAATGCTACCGTTGGAGGGCAGTTCTGGAAAATCCAGCTTCTGCTGTGGCTGAGAACGTTAGGTAGGTCGTCAGGAAGGTACACTGCTTTTGTACTTGGATAGCGACTTGACCTTTTAACCTAGGAGACTTCTGATCAGAGGAATGCTTCGTATAGGAACTTGTGAAGCCGGTTGATCAGAGTCAGAGGGAAAGCACAGATCCTCTGACCATTGTATCTTCTGATTCTGAACTCAGAGGGAAGAACATGGCCTTCAGAGTTTCTTGCTTCTGGACTTCAGAGTTTCCACTATTCAGCTTCTGGATCTTCAGAGTCTTCTACACCATCAGAACATCTGAACCTTCAGTGTTTCTTGGTTGTCAGAACTTCTGGATCATCAGAGCTTCTAGCGACTGAGTCCTCATCAG